>NW_009204851.1:62499-72980 GCF_000690835.1 Fulmarus glacialis
CTGTGAATGTTTCCTACTGAAATATACAGTGAGCTCATTAAAAATACAGTCAATTTTTTTAATAGTAAAATCATTTTAAGTTTGCTTATATGGTGCACATAAATCTGAAAGCCTGAATTATTGAGTGTTATTAAGCCTAATGCCTTGAAACCTGCACTATTGTTCCCTCTGCACTTTCAAAGGCAATGCTCAGCTGCCTACAGTGCCCAGAAAGATACTTTCCCTCTCAAATGTGTGTGCTAAAGCCACCGAGACCCTTCCTGAATCCCTCATCCTTTACTGAGTCCTTTCTTGAGCTTTCCTGGGTGGTGGAGCCAAATGCCCAACATTTGGAGGTGAGGTTGGATTATGAAGATGATCCTAGAGAAAAGAAGGGGAACAAAACCAAGCCTGTAAAGAAATGAGTGGAGTGTGAAAAGCCCGCAAGTTTGGATCTCCTCTTATCTGACTCCTTCTCCCACTCTGCTTCATGCCGAATCTGCTGTCTTATCTGTTTCTCATTTTTGCTATGTGATTTTGCTGGCACTAACAGGGAATTTTTTCTCCTCTCTTTCTGGAAGACATGCCAAAGAGTGCGCAGAAAGCTCATATGACAATCTTTTAATGGTATATGTGAAAGCATGAGGAATTTAAAAGGAAGAAGGAACATACTTGCAATTAAAATCACATGCTACCTCCTGTAAATAGACTTTCACTGAAAGAGTCACATCTCAGGCACATGCTGCAACAGTTCCTGCACATGGCTCTAACTGTCATGAAACTACTTGCTGGTAAAATATTTACAGTTTCTCAAGTTATATACAGAGGGCACCTTCTTGCGAAGCAACGGCAGGGGAGGGAACTCAGTGGACGTTAATTCCTCTCTATCATTTAAACTCTTTATAGTAAATGAAAGCCAAAACAAACCTAACATTTTTTCAGTTGAAAGATTAGTTTAGTAGCATCATGTTTCTGAATTTGTGGTGCAGTCTTTCACGCTCACACTTGCACAGAGATCTGCCGACATGCATGGTTGCACCCCCCGTTTCCTTTCCCAGTCCTGCTGATTCTGGATCAAATCTACAGCTGAGGACTGGACCTGGCATACGTACCCAGTCTGCTTTTGCAGCACAGCTATTTTTAGCTGAAGCAATAAGCTGGAGCCATCGCAATCAGGTAGTTAGAAGCAACACCAGTTCCATGGCCTTGCGTGGCTCAGAACTTTCCACCTGTTACTTCTGTTCCAGGAATGACAAAACCTCATCCCATTGGTGTTCATCGGTTTTCCATTGGTATACAGTTCCTTAAAAATGTGGGTTCCTCCTTCATGTAGCACTGGCAGGCATTTGTTACTCCTCCAGACAGCACAGTAGGCACGAGTGTGTTCCTGCAAGGTTGGCTGAACATGTGGGCTCGCATGTCTGAGGACTTCTCATGGTGACTGAATAGCTTTGCAAAATGGGGTTTGTTTTAACCATAGCTTTGCTGAGTTTTGCTGGCACAAAGACTTCTCTTAAACCTAACGCTGAAGAAATGCTAAATTTTGTTTGTAAAATTAAAGCCCTTGCCATAACTGGGCTGAGTTTGTAAAGACATTGTTTTTAAATGGTCAATGTAGTCTGTTACCAAACCATAGAATGGTCTGGTTTGCGGTTGTCCCTGAACAGGAACTATTTTGAAGCTTTACACTGTCCATATAAAAGATGGTTAAAATGATATTTTCTCACTCATTTTATGAAGTATAGTAGGTTAGCTGAGGTAAGGTTTAGCGTTAGGGCTACAGAAGGTACTCTCACATGTTGTAAAGAGAATCAGAAATAACACCTCATACATCTTTCTTCACAATTAATTTTTATCTTCTGTGTCTTAGACACTTGTCCCAGATTTTCAGGTCTCTGTCCTTCACTGAGATCTTTATCAATTGGAAAAGTACACCAATCTTGAAGCTTTAATGTTAAGCACATTTCCACAAGAAAGTATTGCTTTAACAAGGGTGGAAAATGCTCTCCTTAGAAGAGCAATTATCATTAAAGATTCATTATCAAAAGAATAGTTACCTAAAGCAGAAAAGTATGAACAGTCCCACTGATTCATTCTTCTGACAAAGTGTGACAGCAATCCCAAGATGAATATATTTCAAAGACTAGTACAAATTTGGTCTGTCTGTCTATGCATTTAATATGCCTATTGCTATATTACCAGATTGAGCACATCTTTAACTGATGCCAACAGGCTAATACCTTTAATCATGATATGCTGTTTTACACTGTGTGTAAAACACGGTGTTCTTATATTTTGAACCAGCGGCTGAATTTTCTCTTTGGTTTTCTATTCCGGGTCATCTTCTCAAAAGGGTTAACTTCTTCACCAACATCTTAGAACTCAAAGTGAGCCTTCAACTTCACACCATAGGCTCATGTGCTTTCAAACCTTTTGAGATTTAACCACTGCTAATGAGTAGGCACATGTGGCACAAACTGTGGTTTGCTTATATCTTTATCATGAATCATTTACATTCCCCTGCACCATATAAAGCACTCAAGCTAGAGATGATGCACGCTTGCTTTGCGTATGATAAGGATTTATTCTCTCCCTGGCTGAGACCTTGGGAAAAGGAATTTTTTCATAATTGGCTTACTCCAAAGCAGATCTGGGAGGAGCTACATGTTAAGATTTATAGGCATCTTTAAGATTTTTAATTTAAGATAAAATAGAGATGCTGATCTTTTAGAGTATGTATCTGTATACACATATTAAATGCTAATTGTATGTAGACTTATGTGTATCACCTTTAAATGATAGATTTGGCTGATTTTAGTAGAAATTGAATCCAGTAGATTGAATATTTATCAGTATTTATCAGTATTATATTAAGTTACAGTGGACCTTTTAATGTGAAAATAATAACAAAAAGAAATTCCACTTTGCCAAGAAAAACAATATAATGACAGTAACCAACTGTGTTGGCTTTTTCTCATGTCAGAGTTGGGCAGGAAACTCTCAACAAAATCAATGGAATTTTGTTTAAATATAGATTTAATTAAATCTACAGAATCTGGTCATTTATCGGTAACTTTGGTCAGGATGAGAATCTTAAGGAGACAGTTGAATCTTTCCCATCTCTACCATTATATAAATGTTATTTTTGCTAGGATATCTTCCTTCACCCCCACCCCCCAAGCAGTTCAGAGACAATAAAACACCAGGAATCCCTGAAGAGTGGTAAAATGCTGACATGATTTAAGGAGGAAGACTCTGATAAGAAGATAAAAATCTAATAAACAGAGTCTGGAGGACCTTGGCAAGTCTCAGCTGCTTGCCAGTGTAAGCAAAGCCCCTCCCAAGGAAAACAAAGGGAACCTTAATCTCAAGGACATTCCACTCACAAACCATCTGAAGGAGAAAGTCAAGGCCATGACCTCTGCAGTCTGAAGTTATGAGCATACTGACAAGAAAATATTTGACTTGGTTCAAGAAGCAAAATCAGTCATTGGATTTTTTAATATCTCTTTTCTTCAATAAGAGACAAAATAATGCAGTGCTGTGTTATGTGTAAGTGTGTATATATACATGCTTCTTCTCATTATTAAATGGAAGGGATATTCACATGCACATGATACATATATTATTATTATGGACGATATATACATTGAATCAAATATCTATGCCCCAAGACTTCCCCAAGATAAATAAGGTAATTGTATATGACTGCTGTGTTTTTGACCAGACAAGACACAATGTCAACAGATTAAAATGTTGCCTTTGTGTCTTACTGTATGTAACTTTAGGCCACTTAAAAGCTTCTAAAAGATAGCTAGGCTGTAATTATTTACAAGGAGTCTAAATTGGTTCAGATAAATCAAATGGAAACACAAAACGACAACTAACAGCCAAAGTTTTCTCAGGCTGCAAAGATTCATTGTCTCCTTTGGTCACAATCTACTTACCATTAATACTCACTCTCCTGCCCTTCTGTGGATGCTTCACACGTTTTTAGAATCGGAAATGAAGACATCGGCAACATTTGGAAAGTGTGGTCCTCAGACAGCCTCACAGCACTTTTCTGAAATTTCTATTCTGATTTGAAAAGTTGGTAGGGTTCTAAAGGTACGTGTAAAGGTACGGGAACTTCTCAGATTTCTGGATGGTGTGGACTTTGCTCTTGGTAGTCTTCACATCATTCAAGTTCAAATTTAAGAAATACAGGTGATCTTTTCTGAAGCTGGCTCTTCAAATCAGCACAACACCATAAAAACTCTTTCCTTTTCTGCCTATTGCAGTTTATTCCTAAGAATTTGTGTAAACTTTCCTTATCTTGGAGGAAATTCTCCCCTGGTGCAGAAGATTAGGACTTGGCATGTCACACTCCAGTCACTATGAGATCTCCAGCTAAATATTTCATACAGATTTTTAATGCCCCATTTGTTTCCAGATGCTGGTAACTTTATTAAGGTTAATTGTACTGCCCTGAAACATGGCTATGAAGCACATTATTCACACACATTGCTGCAGGTCACTAACCCTGTGGGTTCCCTTACCAATGCCTAACACTTTGATTTCATCACTGGAAGTTGTAATCTTCTCAGACCTGCTTTGTAGTGGGCACCAGCAGAAGCGTCTTGAGGTGCCAAATCACTAAGACATAATGTTAGACATAAGTAAACCTCTGCATATTCAGGAAGGGACAGACTGACCCCATCTCTTCTTAGAAAAATACATAGTTCAACCCATGGATAAGAATAATCATTATTTTTCGCCAGTGCTCCACCAGAAGCGGGGAATTTGAATTTTGAGCTGTGAGGGAGTAAGTTGTACAACATAAAGAGAGCAAGAATGATCTGTTAGAGAGATAAGCTGACAAGCAGAATTTGGGTTCAGTCTGGAACTAGGCTAGCATCCGTCAGAAGTCTGAACTAATCTGAACTGAACCCTGCCCCTCCAATAACCTGCCTTGTTGTTGTGGCACCTGATGACATTTTCTGCCGTGTTGTGTAATGACTTAAGGGCTGTAATGGGTTGCATGCTGTTAAATGTCATCAAATGCCATGAATCATAAACAATCCTGGCTTCTAAACCAGAGATTAGGGATATTTATGAAGTTTAGTCTCAGTTTGGGTTTTCCAGACTCTTGAAGTTCAGAGGGTTCCTTTTATTCTTCTTTTTTTTTTTTTTTTTTTTTTATTGCACAGACTGCTTCCTGCTGCCGTGATTGACCCTGCTGCTAATATACCCAAACTGCAGAGCTTGATGTTAATCCAAAGGAGTTGAACGTCTGAACCGATTGCCTGCTGACAGCCAGTGTAAAACTCAAAAGCATGACTGCAGATATTGAGATTAGGTATCGGAAGACAAAAAAAAAAAAAAAAAGAGGATGCAACTGTTTTTTCTCTGCAGAAGCATCAGGAAACAATCCCTATTATCCCACTCCTTAAGTGCAATTTCTGGTTTCCAAAACTTTGCAATGTTACAAACCTTTTATTGATCCTATAAGAATGAAAGCAGATACAACAAAGAAGCCATAAAGCACAAAGATAAAAGAGGAATAAAAGGGACAAGGCACTTACTGTTGTTTGTTATAGTCTTAAAAGGAATTAAGTTAAAAAAAAAAAAAAGAAAGAAAAAAAGATAAACACCATAAAAAGTAGCGAGGAGGTGCAAAATCTAGATCTGGCTGTAACTGGCCATATGTACACTGAATCATATTGCCATGCTTATATAGAAAGATGCTCCACGAGACAGTTCTCTAGATCCTCACTTTTGTTTTACTTTATACGAATTTCCTGGAGAAAGAATAGAGGATTAAATTTATATTCAGTGCTGTATTTCTGTTCACCTATGGCTTTACTGGAAGAGACAAGGGAATTACACAAGCGCACACACATGCACCAATGTTCTCCAGTGTCACTGAATGGCTCTTCTGGTCATGCTGTGTTATAGTGTTTGATACTTGTGCACATACCTTACTCATCCCATTTGGATTTGTTCTCCCCATTCTTATTAACAGTCGTTAGATACAGATTATCCATCTGTAAGTGACAAAGATCTCATGTTGTCTGCCAGGTCATCTGATGCTGTTCAAGATAAACGCTCATAAGTCTTATTTGAAAGCTCTTTTGAGCCAAATGGAAGCACTTTGGTAAAACCCCTAAGAAAAAACCTGACTTAACTGGTCTGTAAAAGGCCTGATTCTGCCCAAATCTGTTTCTTCAGCTGGGGAACTAACCTTCTTATACACTTATTATGGCAAGCAGCACTGACACTGAACAAGTGTAAATATTCATTAATAATGACAAATCATTCTGAATGCTGCACACAAGCAATAAAGAAAGGGGCTCCTGCATAAATAAACAGACAGACGTGTTTGAAGGTTTAAGGCATTATTCTGGTATTTCCAAAGCACCTCAATGATGTGGATGTTCAAGCTTCAATTCCTTTGGACCCATTTGGAAATCCTGTATTTGGGCAAGTTACAAGCACTTGAAAGCATCTGCTTCAAACCCAGGGTTAAAAGCAAACAGTTTGTGTTTATATACTACTCTACTGCTGAGCTGAGCTCTTAGGAACGTAGGCAACCATCCATCCCTCTTCAACTCTCCCTCCCCAGCACTCCCTAAACTTGTATTAGGAGTTGAGGAAGAAGTCAGAGGTGGTTATTGTGCACAAATCATCTGCTGGCTGAAGTTTTTGGTGGCAGCCAAGAGAGAAGAAGGAAAAAAAATTAGACAAATTTCAATTTCAGGACCATTATTATTTTCATTAATCATAAGAGGCGCTGTCACCCCTGTCCTTATTCTTTAGAGGGAGATCTATTATACGGTCCATTTAGTCCAAGCCATATTACCTCATATGTTTTCCTGGCTGACCAAATAAGACTTAAGAGATAAAACAATTTACTGTTCATTATGATCCGTGTCACTGGAATCAATCTATTAACCTACATTAACTGGATATGTGACGAGAGCTCACATACACGCTTCTCCGATTTAAAAAAACGAAAGAGAGGATAAGGGAGGGGATGAAGGGAGGGGGGTGGAAAGGGAGAGGGAGAGAGAGAGGGGAAAGGAAATCAAGGCCCATAAAGTGCAGCAGACGTATAATTTGCCAAGCGAATACAACTTCATTTTCCAGCGGCCACTGCTGCGCCCTCCACATCTTCACGCAGCCCCTGACCTGTGAAGAATTCTAACAAATTGGCTTCTATTGTGAAGCCAAAAGGTGCCATCAATGAAGGGACGGTTCGCTGGTCCTAAAGTATGATGGGAAATCGCAGGCTGGAATAAAGAGCTGCAGTTTTATGAAGTTAACCCGTTGAGGTTAAATCCAAGCAGGGAGGCTGGAGCAGGCTCTTGCCCCTTCTGATGACTTAATAGGGAGAAGAGGATTTATTCAGATGTGTTGCCCAAATGCAGGGAAACGTCCCTTGCCGAGCAAGGCAGAAACAAGAGTTTCTCTCTGGCCTGCAGACGAAGCAACTTCTGCTGTGCCACAGTGCGGATTCATTCTCTCTCTTTTGCTCTCCATGCTTGATAGATTGTAAGTGTCTAGAGGGAAGAAAGTGAATCAATAGGTGGTCTTCCTGAGGCTCGTTTACAGCAAAATAACTTCTGAGTAAACAGGCAATGAGTTAAGGTAGTGCCACCTCTACACAGCTCCATCAGTCTATTTACTCTGGATTTTCACTTGCTTATTAAGAGCTCATCTGGGTGCAGGTCCTTTTTTTGTTATAGCCTCCTCCAACATGCTGGGGTCCCGCTGATCACTAGGAGATGTTTCCTTTGTGCTGACTGCCGCAATGCTTTCTGACCCAGCTCTGCTCGCAGGGGAAGGCTGTGTGCGCCCAGGCCCTGGCAGGGGCCCTGCCCCGCTCCCAGTCACCCTGTCTGCTCCCGGGCTCCAGAATCACATGCTGAATGTACTGGGAAGAGGTGGGAATGGTGTTGGTACCATTTCCCAAGGGGTTTTAATCTGCTCTTTGCAAGTATTAATGTGGCAAGTACTGAACTTCATATTGTTACTACAGTTGCTTTAACTAGATACTGGAAGTACTTTGCTTGGAAACCAGCAGGTTGAGGCCTACCTTATTTGGTGAGGCCTACCTTATTCAGTGAGGCCTACCTTATTTGGTGAGGCCTACCTTATCCAGTGAGGCCTACCATATTCAGTGAGGCCTACCTTATTCAGTGAGGCCTACCTTATTTGCACTGGTGCTCCTCTCTTGGATTGCAATGCCTCGCTCTTATGCAGTTATCAACCTTGAGTTACTCCACTTCGTACTCTACATACAGCCCTCGTGGCCATGACATGCGATTTCTCTGAAGCGATGGAGCTGCTTCTGTCCTCTTCTCTGCTTGCAGGCTCTGTCCTTGTGCATGCCAGTGAAACGTGGGCATCCATGAGTATGCAGATTCCCCAAAGACTTGGGACATTTCCACTGACTCTAGCAGGAATTGTATCAAATTTGACTCACTTTTCCCCCCTAGAGATTAGGTGGGCTTTAATAGCAGGGACTAGTGGGGTCTTATTCACATCCATGTAACACACATCTGCCTTAACTATTCCTTCTAGCCCAGCAAATTACAAATACATAGCTACAAATCCTGTGAATAGCCCAGGACTTGTTTTCTCATTCTTCTGTAAAAACAATAATGAAGGGCTGCAAGGGTGCTTACAGTGAATGTAATGAATAGTAGAATAAAAATAATATTATGGTTGTGCCTCATAGTTTTTGCTCTGTGCAGTGAGCCATCATGCTAGGAACTGGACTAACATTTTGCAGAGGCTGTCACTGCCCCATTGTCCCTTCAGGCAAAAAAAGAGACTGTAAATTAACAGTCTGAGGGAGAAAAAGACAAAAAGACTTGCCAGAGGCTATCCCAGAAACTAAGTGGTAGAGCCAAGGATAGAATCAAAGCTACCTGCTTTGCCCATTTGACCAAATTTTCCTTAATCTTTTTAATGATCCCATTAATTGCAAAATGTAAAAAACTAGATCATAACTTCCGAGGATGAGGGGAAGCTGGGAACATGGTCCTTAACTAGGTCTCAGATTGGGTCTTTTGACTTGTCCATGCCGTGTTGGGTCAGACACAGGGCCATGGATCTGGCCTCTGCTCAGTCATGTTCCCTCCTCAGCCACGCAGCCTCCAGTACTTCAGATTTTCATACCTCAGATTTCCCACTCACAGCATGAAGCTAAAAATGCTTTGTTCAAGTCAACGAAACAGTCTGAGGGGCTCCTGGAAGACTGCAGGGCATGAAGTTCACTGGGGTCAAAAAAATCAGAGTCACTGACACTGGCTAGATCCAGAGTCTTCTGAGAGAAAAGAAGGATTATAGAGGTTACAGAATCTATTTCCTCATCCTCAAAGGCACATTCTTCAGACAAGTGAAAAAACCCCCCGCACTGAAAAACATGATTTATTTTTAAGACACTTTTGCAAATTCTGTACAAGTCCCTGTGGCGGAACAAACAAGGGAATAAATTTTCCAAGATTGTTAATCCAGGACTGCAATTCTTCAATTAGAAAGAACTAAAGAAAACAACAGAAAACTGAAACAATATAGCAAACCAACCTTGTGGCTGTCCTATACTCAAGAATCTGTAAGGGCAGAGCTTGTAACACCCAATTAAAGGAATTCAATGATTATCTCACTATAGGTAAAAATCAGTGATAAGTGAGTTAAGCAGACAAGAGGAGCAGTGAAGACACACATATCTCTCCTTGAGAGGCTGGAGGCCTAAGAAAAGCAGGGAAATTAATGTACTGGAGGTCCAGTCACAGTTGGCGAAGGAAGTAAAAGTTGGGAGTGTATTAATGTCATGGTTTCAGACTTTATTCCCTCTCCAGAGCATACACCATTGCGACCTCAAAATCTGAAAATTAAGCTGAAAGGAAATGTTTGTTCTTACAAAATAGCAATTCATTACTGGGCATGGAGATATTTAACCAATAAATGATTGCTTAATTGCCCATAGGACCTTTTCTGCAGTTACAAAAACACTGCATGTTGTTAAACAACCAAGGATACTTCTTGAAAATGCCATGCTTACAAATAACATGAGGGTTTATTTGCTGCTTGATAAATGTCCATAAACAGATACTCCCTGGGTGCCCTGGCATAACAGAGCACTGAGGATCAAGGTGGGGTGGAAGAGAGGAAGGGGGGAGTTGAGATGGAAGAAAATGTGTCTGTCTCTGGTTACCCACCTCTGCAATGACTTACAGCTTGCTGTCTGTCTCTCTTGTGACTTTTATCTTACAATGGGCGTCTCAGTGTTGAGTGAAGGGGAACAGAACCTGTTACTTTCCCCAAAATACAGAAGAATACTTTCCCCAAAATCCTTCCCCTTTTGGAAGAGGAATGTCACCATGAGACTATATTTTCAGGCCACTGCAGAAATGAACTGATTGAACTTTTTACGACTGTTGTAAAA
Source organism: Fulmarus glacialis (assembly GCF_000690835.1). Lineage (NCBI taxonomy): Eukaryota > Metazoa > Chordata > Aves > Procellariiformes > Procellariidae > Fulmarus > Fulmarus glacialis. The sequence goes on from NW_009204851.1 coordinate 72,914, forward strand.
TCTTTCTCTATTTCTCATGAGAAGTCCAAGTTTACCAGTAACTACAACAACCCCAGCTTTTCCTGCT
>NW_009204851.1:72991-114250 GCF_000690835.1 Fulmarus glacialis
ATGGGGCCTGGCTTTCTGCAAGCACTTCCAAGCAGAGGTTGTGACTGAGCAGATGACAAGGTCTGCTGCTCAGTACAGCATTATAAGATCCAGTACTCTGCTGGTCCCAGCCACCTCTGCTTAACCCTGGGCATTTCCAGCGTGACAACTGCAGCAGGAAAAAAAAAAATGCCATATGAACATGGAGACACAGAGCCTGGAGCAGCGACCGCACATGTAACTCATCAAAGTCATTAACAGTGATATAAATGACTTGTGGCATTTGAAAATGAAGAGTGTGTGTGAGTGCATGTATACACATGTGCGTGTGCGTAAACAAAACATCTGAGTTCAGAGCTTCCAGTGAGATGATTTTCACACCTTGTTCATCCCAGGACACTGATAGAGCTTCCTAATTAGAAACATTCCTTCATCACTATTCTTTTCCTCAGCCAATGCTAGCATGGACGAAAATCCTGAGATATTTCAGTTTATCATTTAGGCAGCTGATTTTTGTACTTCTCCCCATTCAAGAATCTAAGCTCTGTGCAAATGTGGCCAAGAATAGAATAGAATAGAGTAGAATAGAATAGAATATTTTGGTCGGACGGGACCTACAATGATCATCTCGTCCAAGTGCCTGACCACTTCAGGGCTGACAAATCAAACTGCAGATCCTGGTTCCTTCATCAGCTGATCAGTAACATGGAGAGACCTTCAAGGGCCATGTGGTTCTTTTGACTGCGCCATAAGCATATCCCTCAGGATGTCACTATATGGTAAAGGAATGGCAATTAAAGAGCTCAATTTGTTTCTTTTGTAAAGATCCAGTCATTCTAGGAAAATCAACGGAGTTATCCTTAATGTGATTAAGAGAAGATTCCTGTCATAGATATTCACTGGCTACGTATTAGTACAAGTAGATTTGAATAGTGCAAGCAGATTTTACTATTACCAATTGAATTAGTGATTATTTAGTTATCATTTCATTATACGCAAGCAGAATTGATTACTTTGACAATACAATGATGTTTGAGTCCAGTAATGCAGAACAGAACAGAAAAAAAAAACCAAAACAGAATAAAGACTGTGGAGACTTTATTTTTTCCTTAGAAAAACATGATAGCATAAAAAGATACAAGAAGGTGACAGCAAGGCTAGAAAAAGAAGCAGTGGGGTTATCATGGGGACAGGAACACTGTCAGTCAAGTCCTACAGCTGCAAATCAGGTCATGTAGGTGTATGCTAAAGAATGGAGCAAGAAGTTATTCTGCCATAAACCCCCCAAACCAACCTTTTGTACTATGGACATAGGGAGAAGAGGTTAACCCTTCAGGTAACTTCAGGTCAGGTAACTGCACTGCCTCTTTACTGCCTCATTCGGACCAATACTATAGCACAGATAACATGTTCCTTAATGAGTCCTATCTGTGACAACTGATGTGTGGTGACAGTCACTGCTATAATAGATCTGAACCTTTGTTGCTAGAAATTTCTTCCCTTTTTCCCCTGCTGTACTGTTGAACTTCTAGTAGAGAAAAAGCACGTAAGGGAAAGAAAAACCCGTCTACTGGAAACTCTTTAGAGCAACCCCACAGGAGACATTTGAAGCTCCGATGAGGCATCAGATTCTCAATTACTGAGGCACGCCTTTTAACATGCCCAGGAACTGACTTGCTGACATGCTCTGAAGAGTGTATGACTTGCCAAGGTTTGCTGGCATCAAGCCTAAATGTTTCTCCTTTTTGTGCTCAGGTCTTCCATTTGGCATCAGAAGATGTCATCATGCCAATGTCAGTCCACCTGGACTGCAAACAATGCTTCCATTCACTTCCCAGCATTTAATCAGTAACTAGTATCACTGGTATTTTCATTCAGGACTGTTTCCTTTAGCTCTACCTCCAGGTGCCCTGGAACAACCACTGATAACAAGGGAGCAGTCAATTTACTTGCTGTAAGGACATACCATACGATATTCTCAGCAGCAGCACAAGGCAGGCGGTTTGTAAGGCAGCTCCGATTTGTTGTACCTGCCAATGGGTTGAGCAGACGATAGAGCAGACTTGACCAATTAGCAGAGTCATGCGTCTGCTGGCTGGACTTACAGTCCATGCGTCTTGCTGCTGAAGCAGAAACTCTTACCAATCTCCTGGCCTAAAATTCTTGGATATAAGCTAAAGGGTGTGCCCTATCCAGTGGACTTTATTCTGGTGGAAAGTCCACATTTTCTCTTCGTGTTTAGCTGTATTTCAGTATTATCAAGCTTAAACTCTCTGGTTCTTTTCTAAGGGCAAAGCTCCGATGCATCAATACTCAAAGAAGGTTGTATGCTGGGCTATAACTTTAAACAGGCATCAAAGATGACTTAACATGTCAAACCTTCTGACGACTCTTCAGGAAGGTCAGAAGGAAACAAAGAACTAGATTTGTCCTTAGCATACTTTCTTGCTTTTAATAGAGTTATGCCAGGGCCTGAAATGTCCATCAGAAAGGAGGGTTAAGTTGTCTCCAGCTAACAAAGATGAAAAGAATAATTTAATGGAGGTGGGAGCCAGAATACAGTGTAGGGATGAAAGGACGAGCAGTAACTGAGACTGAATTTAAACAACTCTGGAGAATAAAACGATCCTTTAAAAAAAAAAAAGATAATTATGTCTTACAACAATTACCCTGGCTATGAAGCAAAATTAGCATAGTCCTTTCTAATTTAAATGTGTTGAAAGTGCCTGAGCATGACAGCAGAAAATTACAAGGTTTACGACACGGGCTTTGGTTAAAGTGATGGCAATCGGATTATTGTAGCTTTTTGTCTGTTGATAGTAACGATTGCAAAGTTACCTATAAATATTAACTATTTAGTACTGGGAGACTTTTGGTTTAAATGGCTAAGATATACCTCTTCTAGACACTCCAAAGCATAAAGTTCTTGCACAGAAAACACTTCCCATTTTAAATCATATTTGGTTACATCTGATTCATTGGTCTGTTTTTCTAATATAATTCCATGAACAGGAAGATCCTGGATTATGATTTAAGTCTACTGTTAAAATGATAAAAATTGTAATATCCATTTTATAACTACTTCATACTTTTTCTTCAGCTTCGTTATGCAATGTGGTTGTTAGGGGAGTCTGGATCAAAATATTTAGAGTCTGGATCAAAAATATTTTTTTTTACGGATTGAAAGAACCAAGCTTGACCTTTCGGAGATGTTTCTCTTTGGTTACCTTTGGTTTCCAAAGATTTTTTCAAGGCATATCTTTTGTTTCCCATGTCAAGTCTGCCCTGAAATTAAGCAGAAGAGTTATTAAAAGAAATAAAAAATCAGTAGTAAATAATGATTTGCACTTACACAGTAACGTCAGTCTGGTAGAGGTAAATTAAAATGTGGATAAACTCACCTGGGTTTAGGTCTGGACTGATCATAGACACATTAATACTCTGTATTGCCCACATTTTGTTTACATGTGTTTTACCTTGGTTACACTATTGGTCACCACTTTTTACTTCAAGATCTCAAAGTACTAAGAGTGTTATAACCAGGTTATCCAAGAGACCCTTTCTATCCCTTCAGATATAACAGGCAAAGCAATGCTGGGCAAGACTCATATACACTGAATTGGACTAGAAGTATATCCTGGGCAAGACAAGATGTATAGCGCAGGGTGTGACATGCTACAGTCCAGTTGCACGTCATACCCCAAAGTTCATCCTACGCTTTCATAAATATTCTGTGGTGAGGTCTGTTCCTGCTCCATGTGAATTCAAACACCACAATTTATAGTTGTACTAAGAAGGTCAGTTACTCAAATACTTTCATTTATTAAATTAGCTCTGCAGTAAATTAATACGATTTTCTTAAACAACTTTACAACTTGGGAGGTTTGGGAAACAGAATTGAGCTCAGCTGTTTCCTGTGGAATCTTATTTTCATAACCTCACTGAATCTTCTCTGCTTGACTTGAGATATATTTATATGTCTATATATATAGATAGATATAAATTTTAGTGTACATGGAGCAAAAAGCATGTGTAGGTTAGAATTTAGTTTCAAGCGTGAGTCTACTTGATTCATGCATAAATTGATTTGCTTTTTGCATTTTTGGGTCTCACATTCAGATTATCTTAGGTTCTTCTCTTCCCAAGTTTAAAAAAAGCTTTCTCTCAGTTTTTTTTCCTGGCACGATTCTGGGAAAGAAATTCCATGCTATTGAAATGGTGGTTTATTAAATTAATACAATTACATAAAGAAACTGTGTTATATTTTAAGTAGATCTCTGATAAGATGCTTTGCTCTGAATACTAAAAAGAATTTGGTCTCCCTGTATGCCTGATTCAAATGATTATCAAAGGCATTTATTTTTTGTATGTGACATGTTGTTAAATATGTTAATTTCCTAAAAGTACAGTGTAAGAAGTGCAAGAGCAGCTGTGTAGGACAGTGAGCTTAAAAATAACTAGGCTGAGCTCTTCTTGGGAATTAGTGTGGTCCAATGGGTAGGCAAGCAGCCTATGATTCCAGGCACCTGGGTTCTGCTCCGAAATCTGCCACTGACCTACTATTTTCCACTGGGCAAATCATTTCACCCTTTGCTTTTCTGTTCCTATCCATAAAACGATCAGGAGTAAAATGATATTTACCTTAGAAACAGTTTTGTATCATTATAGTGCAATAGAGTTTGATATGTGGAAATGCCTGCGTAGTAAAAACTCAGCATTATTCACAGATTATCAATGCCTGTTAGAGCCCTTATATTTAAGGAAGAAGTAGGAAGCCTGACTGCATCTAGATACAAACTCATGGTAGAGCTCAAAGGCTTGGCAGATAGAGCAATGGTGGACACGTGTTTTAAATGAACAAATGGTTTCAACTTGCATAGTAGTTCCATTTAATTTGTGGTGATGATAGGCAGGGCTATTTAAGTGAAATAATAATTGATTTTGATGATATTACCTGCTTGAGTGAAGGATATATGCTGCAAAGGGAACCACTGTGCTGTGGCAGACATAGAACCAGTGATATTCTTAGGCCAAAAAGGAATTGATAAGGCAAACCAGGACTTGGTTCTGCTGTTAACCCCCTTTGTAAATTTGAGTTATTCAATTTATCCCTTCCCATTAATATTGTAATAATAGCCCTTTTCTTTTAAACTAGAAGAAGATAGGATGGGTGAGTGCAACCTCATACACATTTCAGGGAAAAATATTTGAGCCACTAATGTTGTATTCCTCCCTAGCAGCTCCCTTCTGCTCAAATGGATGCATACTGAGGATGAAGGAAGACCCTGCTCCATCATGGCATGTGTTCACAGCACATATTTCTGTCTGTATCTGGACTCAGAGTCTGGGCAACTTATGAAAAAGTTTTGGATCTTCCATTTCTTTGTGCCCCTAGATGGGCCTGTGTTCAAGGGCATGATTTAGCCCGTAAAAATTACTGAGATTTTATCTGTGCATTTCATATCTCTGAAGAATACAGAGTTAGATTGCAGTTCGCCTGACATTATTCCCCTGCATTATTCCTATGGGAGTCTTATTTCATTATTTCATATTTTAGGTTCTAGTTTCAGCCCAGGTCAGAGGAACTCAGATGCCCCTTGGAATTGCAGAAGCAAAAGACTTGATAAACCACTTTCTTGGTCAGTCCATTTGTCCAGTTGTCTCAGTGTGTCTTGTAGGTCCTTCTCCAATTCCACTATAAATATCCTAAATGTGAGGAGTTCTCCAACTTCTGTTTGGATGCTAAACCATACTTTCGTTTGTCTTGTTTTCAGAAATGATTTTCCAGTGATCCAGTTCTCCATTTCCTCTTCTCCAAGTTTCTCATCCCTTTTCACCAGGCTTTGTTCTGCTAATGCAAATACCCCGAGCAAGAGTTATCAAGCACTGCTCCTGTTTGGTGCCCAGCACTCCCTGCAATTTCTACACTGAGTTCCCTCAGCAGTGGAAAGCATTTCTGCCCTTGGAGGAAATATTCCCTTTCTTCCAGGGTTGGATCACTTCACTTGAAAAATCAATAGCAAAGCATCATCAGTGATCAGGATCAGGCTCTCACTATGATAATTCATGTAAAGCCCAATATTCTTTCACACAGGCCTTTTTACAAAGCCCTAGGAATAGAAAGGGAAAAAAAATATTTTAAAGGGGATGTAAATGTGTCGATAGGCTTTTTAAAGACCCCTTTATACTACCTGACTGTTATAAAGGTATCTTAGTGTAAGTGACACTCAAGCCAGTAAATTTTTTAGATAGTTTTGCTGTTGCCACTTCTGCCTGAAACCCGCACCAGAAATCCAGAAACAAAATTAACAAGAGACAAAAAGGATCTCCCTCTTAATCAAAATAATTAAAGCATGAAAGAACTTTCTAAAAAAATTATTGGGAAATACATTCTGAGGGTGATTTTTGTTTCAGTTTCTGTTCATTTTATCACTGAGTTTTATGTTTGCACTTATTTAAGCTGTCTGGGAAAAGAGGCTGTACATAAAAGACGATTAGTTTTTAAAGCACTCCAGGGTTGGTTTCAGGGAGAGTTCTTTGTTTTGTTTTGTTCTAACTTGTTGTTGGGGTTGTTGGTTTCCCCCCCCCCAGATAGGAGACATAAACTCTAGCTCTTAAATAGATGAATGCTGAGAATAAAATTACCAAGAACTTCTTTTTAGAAAGGAAGGCAAAACAGGAAAGGAACAAGGAAAAATAATCTGTCTTATAGCAGTCTCGCAATGGTACTAAAAAACTGGGCCAAATTCTCAGTAGGTGGAAATCAATACACCTCAGGTGAAGTCCATGAAGCAACATCACTTTGCACAAGCTGAGGGTCTGATAGCTACATATATATTTTATTTATCTCTATGCAGCATTCAAAAAAAAAAAAAGGAAAGAAAATAAAAGATAAAAGCGCTCTTGAAAGTGAATGAATTTGATTCTCAAAAAAAAAAAAGTGGGTTTTAGATGTTGAATATTTAATTTGCTGATAAAAGGACCCTGATTTCCTGCATATAGCCACCACAAATAAAAAAAAAAAAAAAAAAGAAAAAAAAAGGAAAAGAAAGGCACATCTTAAAAGGGAAGCAATGAGCAGAAACTGACCTTTCTGTGAGCAAGCAGATGAGAGAAGGTATTTGGCTAATCCCAGCTGTCGCTGATTGGTCAGACAGAACCGTGTTGAAAATGTCTCCATCTGGGCTAATCTGCTCTCAGTTGGATGAGCCGAGGCCTTCAGAGTTAACCTGACATTTAACAATAATTACCCTTTCGGATGACCCCGGCCCAATCTCCTGCTCTCTTAGAAATCTCTCTTTTTTTGTGTGTGCTCCCAAACCCCTTGACTCTTGTATTAGAGATAGCTGAAAAGTGATGATACGATAATGAGATATGCTATACAAACATACGTACGCACGTGCGTGTGCGCATGCACACATGCACCGGTATGCATGCGATCTCGCATTTGAATGTGCAGCATATCGCGATTGCTCCTGCGCAGTTTATCAGATTCCTGTGGCATGCAGGAGGGGAGATATTTTAAAAATCAAGGGGGGATAATTTCCCAAATTAAAGAGTAGTCATGCTTGCTTGCTAACCTTTCTGTGAAAGCTCTAAGTTTCTTTCTGGCACTTGGAAGTCTCTTATCTGTAGTGAGGAGAAATGGTGCATGGAAATAGGTTCAGATAGAAAAGCAGAGTTCAGAGGTCGCAAAGGCTAACCGTAGATGAAATGTGGCTATTTCTTTTTACCTGAGGCTGGCTTCATCTTTTCTCGGAAAGGTCATTGCGATAAAACAAAAACACATCTCAGGAGAGGAATCATTTATCTCTGGTCAGGTTCTCCTTTCCATTCTGGTACTTTATTTATTTTTTTCGTCTTTTGACCACATTTCTCTCGCTGTCACCTCCTTCCTGAATGAAGTAAAGTCCAGTTCTGACTTTTGGGTGTCGGTAGAAGTTTGGTGTCATTGTACTTATTGTCTCTGTTTTAGTTGGAAATCACGTCCAGAATCTTGGATGATTCCCCAAATCACTTTAATCTGTTGGTGATGAGCTGAAAAGTTTGAGAAAATAGCCATGCTAATGGAAAAAGAACAAGGACAAGTCTATATGATAGGAAGCTCATTTCCAGTGTCTGATTTATTTCATATCTCCGTTGTGACCATACATAAATCTTGTCTCTACCTCAGTTTCTTTATTTGTCCAACTAAGATTATAATAGTCATTTCACAAAAGTGCTATGAGATTAAATTTAAAGCACCTTGAAATTCTTAAATAGAAGACAATTAAGAAGAACTATATATTTATACATGGTATATCCTCTTACATCTTGGGTTGGATCCAATAACCAGCCTTAATTACAGTAATTATGCCTCTGGTCACAGCCAGAAGCTGGGAGTGAAGTGAAGGAAATCGGGAAAAATGTTTAATCAACGCCCTAAGCAAAACTTCCTTATGTATTTCTTGTTTTCTCAATTTCTAAACAGCTAGAAATTCAGGTCCAAGTTTATGTCTTGACTTTGTACTAGCAAACAGAAGTTGCATTTGGAATTGCGATTACAGACAAGGATTTTTTCAGTTATTCACCGTATAGTTCTTTGTTTTAAGTTCATTTCTTATCCAGAGGATGGATCCCTCAGTATTTATGGGCAAAGTTCCTTTGACTGTAAACCTGCTGGGAATTATCTGACCTGCAAGTGAAATCCAGTTCTGAATACTTTCATGATCCAAGTGAACAGTCCATTTCACTGAGCAATGTTCAAATAGGCATCACTTGGCAAAATCTCTGCTTATGCTTTTGCCAGCTAATCAAACTATGGCTGTTTACTTGCCCCACACCCTACGGTGTCCACGGTGGCATGCGGACAAGCTCAAGTTTGGAGGCTGTCAATCTGAGATTTTAGCAGTTTATACATGTGATAGTTCCAGTAATTTTCTGCAGTCTCCAGATTAATTCAGGTGTGAGATCATCTTTTTTTTTAAACTTTGTTACAGCCTGTTGTCTTTCCACGGCTATTCAGAAGGGTATGTAGTGTGGAATTCTTCCCTTGTGAGTAACTCATTAAGAATAGTAATATTGTATTCTATTTTCCTTTGTGTTTCAAAATAAAGCCTATGTCCTGGGCTGTTGCCCTCTGAAATCAGCCATAGCTTTTCCCTTCATATTGATAAAATAACTCCTTTAGTGGAGCCCTGATCACTCTCTCAGCTCTTCATATATTTTCTTAGACTAAGATGTGTTTCAGTTCTGGGAGAAAAGATAACAATTTTCCCTTATCCAAAAGAAGAGTCTCTAAAAAACAAATAAAAAAATTCCTGCAGTTCTTCTGAATGAAGATGCTGTCTCCTAAGCAGCCTGTGCTGCAAACTTTGTAGAAAACTCTAGGTCTCTTTTAGAAAGGGCAAAAGCTTTTTTCCATCATTTTATGTTTCTCCCTGGCCGCAGCTGCTAATAATGTTATGCCCTTTGACATGCAGAGGTAAGGACATTGGCTGCAACCTTGGCCCTTACACTGTCATACCAAAGGCCAACTTTCTATGGAAGAGATTGTGTTTGATTTGGGAGGTATGAAACAAGCAAACCCATGGGCATCCTCTCACCTGTATATCCTGTGACCTGCTCTACAAAGTAGTTTACCATAATGCCCAACCAGTGTTTTCCACCTTTATCCTCAGGACTGCAGTCCAATTAATTTCTGCGGTGGATGATCAGAAAGTTAAAACGCTGAGCTCTCGGTTAACTGCACATGCATGCTAGAAGAAGCTTCATTTTTTTCCCCAGGCTGAAGAAACAACTAACCATTCAGTATGATTAACAGATGCCAAAGCTTTTCCTCAGTGATGAGAAAGCATGCAACTTTATTTTCCACTAGATACAATTCAGCCGTCAAGAAGATAAGTCCACGGTGTGCTTAACCCATAGTAAATTGTTGTTAAATACTCTCACCTGTATCTGATCAACCAGCTTTTGCTCTTATAAGCAAAAGCAAATATTCTTCAAATATAATTAGAGTTCAGTGGGACTAGTCTAAGCACCATGGGATCCTATTTAAGGTATGTCCATTTGGATTCCTACAGCTTATGTACCTGTCCTTTAGGCTGTCTTTGGAAGATGTCATCAATTATTACGCAGTAAAAAACACACACTCAGACGTGCATGGACACTGAATACACAAATAGATTCTCTTCCTTATTCATATTAGGCAATGCTTTATGCCCTGAATAAACCAATGAAGGGAATGAGATGAGAAAGTTTTGTTCGACCTAAGTAAGAAGAACACAATTTAGCCCTTTGATTTAACATCAAGGACAAAATCGTCTGTCTTATTCTCAGTGAATGACATGGTTTGAATGGTACCCTCAGCTGGACAGGGGAAGTTGCTAACCCTCGTGAGCAAGGGTGCTGGGGTGTTATCCAGACCAAACATGTAATACTCATTCCTTACAGCAATAGAAGCTCATCACAGTTTATTTTATTTAGGTCATGTCAGTGCTGGCTTTTATTAATTCACATGATCCTCACATCTGAAATAGAACGATAATATCAGTGATACATAGTAGTGGATTGGCTTCTTTAAGTGTTTACCTCTTTGTCGTATAGGAGCTATATCCCTTGACAGTGTAATTGAACCAATGTTTTGCTTCAGCTGATTTCCATCCACAAACTCTTTTGGAGTTCAGAGAAGAGATCACCTTAAACCATTGAATTCTCCACTTTCACAGTCAATTAGTGATGGCTGCCAATATGGAGGAGGGCAAGGGATATGGGCTGCCCTTGAGAAAATGTCATACTATGCTGATGTCATAAAATAATAATACTACATACTAGGCGTCATTACTTTCGCTAGTACATAAAGGCAGCCAAGCACCAGAGCTACTTGGCTGTACTGTTTACACAGGCTGGGTCAGGCAAAACTGTGCCGCTAGAAATGCAAGTTGAACAGCCTGTGCCATTTGGACAAACTGAAATCTAATACCACAAGGTTAGAGTTTACAGCATTAGTCTTCCTATTATCCAGTCCTGATTCTCAGCCTGTGTAAATTGGCCCAACTGCTTTGAAATCAATAGAGCTGTGTGGATGCACAGTGTTTTCTCCTTTTATACCCTGTGAGAATCTGGCCAACCATTTCTCTGTACGTCATTCAAACGTGGTTATATATACGCCTATTAATAGCCTATTGAGCTACTCCAAACCTTGTAACAGCCTCTGTATTCCTAAGCCCTTAGGAAAATCTGCCTAATCGTCATGCAGGCAATAATTAAGCCCAGTAATACTCAGGCAGACAAAATCATAAACACAAAATTATCTGTACAGAATTTTCTAGGTATTCAAAACACACAAACTACTAATTGGCCCTTGCCTCTGTACTTTTTTTTTTCTGTAACGTGATCAAACTAATTAGCTAGATCACACTTTGACACGTATCGAGCTGCAAAGGGGAAATACATATTTTGGTAAAGGCAAAGAACTGTATGTACCCAGACGGATGGTAAACGTGTATCAGTTTCCTCCCTCTTCTCTTCAGTCTTTTTTTTCCTTTTGGTTTAAGTCACCCAGACCTTGTCTCTTCAGTAATGTCATAATCAGCAAGCTGAAGGCAAGGCTGCTGATAATTGTTCTTTATGTTGCTCTTTGTTTAGTATCTGATTCAATACATCTGTGTGGACACCATTCCATCACCTTCTTAGTAACAGAGGTGAAAAAAATCAATGGCAATCAGATTACCTTGTTAACAGAAAGGCTAAAGGGCCAGTGTGTTAAGTTCACAGTGCATCACCTTTCATTTAAAACATCTCACTTCTGGGGTTTCTGTTTTATTTTTTTATTATTTACCCTTTATTATTATTTATAGCACCGAGGGTTCCTCAGTATACCTTGACATAATTGCATTAGTCTTCCCCTAGGTTAGGCTGGACAGCTGTGACATCTTTTCTGAGAGATGCAATGTTAGTTTTGATAAGGTAGCTCTGTCTGTAGGTCCTTGTTTCACACACGGTTCATAACAAAACCCAGGAAAGTCTGAAAATCTTGTATAATTGTATGTTGGGTATTTTTCCTGTTCACCTTCTCCTTTCCCCCTTATTCCCTGGGACGGATTCAGAGGCATAGTGTGACTTGTAAGTCACATAGCCATAGCACAGCACCAGCTGTTTAATGAAGAAATCTAGAGATTTTTAGCAAACAGGAAAACCAAAACAAAACCAACAACAAATAATTGCAGGACACAGCGCTAGCAGCCTGTGATTCCCTGAGCACCCTAGTTTTAGCATTTAGGGGTATGACTGCAATCTGGACTAAAGAATCACTCCAACTGTTTGTAGTCCATAAACTTGCTGTGTTCCTTTTAAATGACTAAAAAGATTTATTAGAATCATTCTTCTGACCAGGCAGAGTTTGCATGATTACCTTATGCTTTCCTATATAACTCAGTTGTGTTCCCCCCTGCACCTCCAAGTCCTTTCTTATTGCTGCCAGTAAATACAGGCGAATTTTGGATCTGAATCAGCCATGTCTCTGCCATGGATAGAAAAATTCCTGTGTATTTGCTGGAGACTCTGGCCTGTTAAATCTGTTGGAATCCTTTCTGAGAGATATAGTGCAGCACAAACTTTATTAATCAGTCTGGGATATCACAATTTGCTATCATAAATATGAATGAGCAGGGAGTGTCTCTTACAAAGAGCTTGTCATCTTTATAACTATTACATGAGTCACTCTCATTAGCCAAGGAACATTTTAGAGTGGGTTGGAGTTAGGCTTTTTAATGATACTGACTTTTCCATAGTTTGAATAACAAAATAACTAGTCTTGCATCTGTTATTTCGTCTGTCTTCTGAAGCTAAAGTTGTGCTTAGGCAGATACCTTGTGTACATCAGCTGGCAAAGAATTATGTCCAGCAAATCCCTGAGGGAAAACAAGAAGCAGGATAAAAAAAAGTGGACAACTGATTAAATTCAACAGGGTCTTTATTTTTCATTCCTTGAAAAATGTTGTTCAAGTATCTTTTAGCTCTAACTGAATTCCAGGTCGAATTGCATGTAACTATTAGAGACCTCTTCACCACAGATTCCCACAGCTAGAGTCATTTCAATTAATTAAGTGTTGCAGAGGTTAGTAACGATTTTAAGTTGTGGAATGAAATTACTTTAAGAGATGGCAAATTCCTTGTGTGTTTTCTTCTCCCTCATTTGGGTTACGGCTATCAAAAATATAATTTTGACAATGAATTAAAACCAACCACATATCTAACAGGCTGCAGTCAAAATCCAGTCCTTTGTTTTTAAGGAAAAACGCAAAAGGAAAGGAATTCAAAACTAGCTGGGATGAAATTTTTGTTTCTGCAAGTTTTGTAACTGGTGTAAGTCTGCAAACCACATAGAAGATCATTCAGCAAATTACCTATATCAAAAATAGTAGAGGAAATAGAGACTAATCAGACATTCAGAAGTGATGAACGATTTTTTATATTGAGTGCCGGCAAATATCTCCTCTCTAAGATCTCAAGCCAGTAGCATTTATTGGGTCCCAGCTCCAATTTCCCCAGTATTTTTCCAGTTGTGAGTTTTGAAGGCCTGAGATATGTTCCCTACCAGAGACAAACACACTTCATCAAGGTCATGAGGAGGAACAACTTTAATCTGGCAAAGAGCACGTACCTAGGCAGCTTCAGCGCTCAATTCCTCAAGAAGATAGCGGAGAATTCACAGCCTCAGCCTGCTCCAACCTCCCCATAACTACACGTGCAACCCTACACCCCTGATAATTACTAGCCAGGCAACAAGTTACTCTCTGGTCCCACACAAGGAGGTCTATTTTGTACCTGGATTTTTCAAGTGGAAAAAATCCCAGCTCTGGTGGGATTTCAGGTTACGGCGCTGTACAGAGCGTAAGACCCATGTCTGGTTTGAGTGTGGCACAGGGGAAGCGGGAGGGAGGAGGCAAAAAGAGGGAATACAGGTAAAAGCAAGAAAAGCTCTGATTCTGCAAAGAGAGATCCATGTGGCCACAAGGAGCTGCCTGTTCTGCCTAGGGGTCAGGATCTCAGCTCGGGTGAATGGGAGGAATGGTGATCATCTGCTGTGTAAACCAGAATAACTCTTCAAAAAATTCTTAGCACATTACATGGTACTTTTGCAACTGATATAGAATTTCACACCTGTGGTACACATTATCCAGCCACCAAAAACAAGAGCAAGGTGTTTAAGACAGATCTATAGAGGCTGCAATATTTAAGCTTTACACATTTTCTTTACTCGTTTCATAGAAGAAGCTGAATTGTGAAGTACTGGGCATTTTTGGGAACCCATGGAGAAACATAGGTTGAATAAAGGGTGCCCTTGTCCTTCCACAGCAATGTCTTTCAGGGACAGAGTTGGTTTCTCTATCAATGAAGCTTTGAAAGGAACTTAGGATTTATAAAGTGCACTGATGGAGAAAGCAGCACTGTCCACAGGAGTCTGATTTTCTGGCTCAGGGAACCAGGTCCTCCAGAGGCCCTAAACGCCTTGTGCCAAAAGCCTGGAACAAAAGGACACGTTTCTGTGTGAAATCTGTCTCTTCCCACGCTTCATGCTTGCTGAGATGCAGCCTTACAGTGGAGAAGTGAAAAATGCATGTATTTTACTAATTAACATAAACTACATCAACCTGGGGGGGGTTGCAGATGTGGGAAATGCAGCTTGTAAGTGACTGGTGTTTCTGATTACATGAGGTGAGATATTTTGAGTGCTGAAGCAACCAATTAATTTTTTTTTTTCTTCTCTTGCTTTGATAATGCTCTTAGCTAGGGAGCTGGAAGCAAAGACTATTATGGTGAAAGGAAGATGGGAAGTTTCTGTGATAGTGAAGCTAAAGCTGGATAAGGATTATCTCAAAAGGTTTGTATTAGAGTGGTTTCTCTAGGAAATAAGAAACAAACAGCTCTTGTAGAGCGAGAATCTAGCTGTGGGACTTGGGTCTCCAAGCAGCATGGCAGCCTGAGCTATAGAGCTGCCTTAAATAGGGCTATTCAGCAGGGGAAGGAGGAGGCTTGGTGCTCTCCATAGACGTGCACATGCCAATACAATATGAAAATTAGATTTATGGCTCTTGCTGGCTGAACCATCTCTTGTACATGCTTAGAAGATGGTTCTGGTGCTCCTGGGGTGGAAAGGGCTGTTGGAGATGAGGACTGTAGCATATTCCCATCTGTGTCTAGTGCCCTGCGTGCTGGAGGAGCTGGGCAGCCCCAGCCACTGCAATAGCTTCTTCCAGCCTTGATGCCCAGCCGAGTTCTGTCCTCACTTACACAACGGCAATTTAGATTTTTGACCAAAGATTTAGTTTATTATTAAGGCCATATGTTTCTCATAACTCTGACTTTTGTCAGAACCCATGAGCATTAGGGGCTTTTTGTCGAGAATAATGGAAAATTCCCATTGAGCAAGATTCCACGATGTGCTGCTGTTAACTTAGCTCCATATATCTTCAGGGGTGTGGAGAGGGAAGGTTTTAAATATTTTTAAACAATTAATTTAAAAAACTTTTTCTTCCCTTAACTTTTCTCATTATGACTTGATATTAAACTAAATAATTTCATAAAACTTTCTTCTTCAAATTAAAATGAATGTGTTTCCATTTTTACAACCAAGCCAAAAATCTTTATATTTTTGGAGCTGAGAAAGTGCCAAAATATATTTACTTAAAAAAAACAGAAACCAAAGCTAAAACAAGAAATGGGTTGGGGTAGTTTATATTTGAACCATAAAACAAATTCAAAGATCTTGCAGGCTAAAGTGTAATGATTACTGTGTCTGATTCAACCAGGGATCTCTGCAGGGAGAAAAGTGGAAGAAAAATCAAGAGATTGAGACTCTTCCTCCTGTAAAGAGTGATATTGCTGTGGATTTTCAGTAGTCGGTGATGATGTGCAAGGCAGAAAAGACTTTAGTTGTTTCTTTTGCAGATTTGATGCAGTAGTAGATTAACTAGAAAAAGCCTTGAAGAGGTATTACAGTCAAGAAGGAGATGGAAGCTACTCTTAGTCACTTCTAATCGCAAGGGTACTTCAATAAGTATTTAAAAGCTTGCTTTATAGGCTAACCTGGGTATTATGTATTTCAAACTGTGGTAGTAAGTCACTCAAGGTAATGAGACCTCCATAGAGGCAATGCAAAGGGTCCCACAAAAGCCTAATGACACCAGATTTAATTGGAAGACTTAGTTGGTGAACCAATAGAATCCCTTAACCATAAGTAGCAATACGGGGACTGGGGTTCTGCCCACAAGTAATTGCTTAATGGTGTAAAGCATTGCAGAGAAAAGCCAAAGTCATATTTTTGCTATTAGAGCAGACAGAAATCAGTTCACTTGCCTTCTTGTTTGGATATTCCATGCATTTAAGAGATTAGATTAATAACAGTCTAAACTGACTATGTTGTGGCTGGGCTAATCTTTAAATAAGTTATGGCAGAGTAGGCCTGCATCTTAATGTGGGTTTCAGCTTTGTCTTACATAATGGAAATATTCACGAAGTCTGGAAAGCCACAAAACCAGCACTGGGATTTATTCAGTCTCAAAAATACGATGCTTTCCGGTCTCCTCTTAAGGGCTATAGTACACTTGTATTTCGATTATACTACTTTTCAACAGGTACCATTGCTGCAGATAAAGCGACTCCACGTTACATAGTTTCACAGAAACGTAATCCTCAAATGTTGCATCTCGGCTGTGCTTGGCTTGGCACTCTTTCAGACACCAAGTGCCCTTGGAGGATGTGTGCTATCCTTATCAAAAGGGATGCTTTCTTTGGGATGGGGGATCATCTGCACACACCTTCTGTCTGACACGAAGAACCAAGCACACAGACTTGTCTGGCTGGTGACCTAAAAGCAGCTTTAGGGTAGACCCACGGGAAACTTTGCAGCCTATTCCTTATGTTTTCCATGCATTTCTGTTTATAAATTGCTTGCATAAAACACACTCCTCTATACTTGTGTTTGTATGCTGACTTGTGTCTTTTGCCTCTTCCTTCAGCTCATTTCTGGATAAAAAAGAAAAAAAAAAAGAAGAATCCCTAAAATCACATTAAAAAGTTATTCTAACAGGGTGTTTTGTGGAAAGTACTTTGAGATCACTATTGAAAGACCTCATGAAGTGCACTTACTTTGAGGAGATGTTTAGCTTGCTACCCATTAGATTGCTGCTGCAATGTTTTTCGGTGGGAACTTTTTTTCCCATGGTAGGGGATAACATGTTTTTACCCAGAGTAGATGTTCAAAACAAAACAAAACAAAATCAAAAAGTAGAAGGTGACATGTTTTTACTCAGAGTAGATGCTCAAAACAAAACAAAACAAAACAAAATCAAAAAGTAGAAGGTATCAACACTAAACTTTTCTTTTTCTTTCTCTATATGATATATATGGGCACACAGCTACCTCCTCTGAGGCAGAAAAAATATGTTTATTAGAGCACCTAAGACGTCAGCTTCTTCATGTATTGGTGACCCCAAGACAAGGCAGACAGTTTCAGCCTGATGGCAATGATTAAAAAATCCTTGCAAGTTATGAAGACGAATATTTAAAGCTTACACAAGCATGTATCTATTGTGGCTTGCCTAACAGCAGCCAGGGAAGCTCACATGAACATCACGACAGCGCCTGCTCCCTTGGCTTAAGAGCTCTCTCAAAGGCTCACCACCATGCTAAACAGCTCAATATGTGAGAATATATTTCAACTGTCAAAATCCAACAGAGTTATTTTTGTTTATATTTTTGGTTTTTATTTTTCTCCGTTTAAGTTCTCTAACTACCCCTGTGTGTGTACACATGTCTCCGACGATGCCATATTGCACAATGTATTATCATGGTAGGTCAGAATAGAGCTACATTGCCAATACTATTCCAGTAAGAGAGCTGGCATGAAGGAAAGATGACTGAATTAGTGGCCAACTGGGACATTTTCTGACCTACTCTTTAGGAACCAAGTCCTCTGAACTTTCCCATTATCCTTCGGCTTCATCCTTTTAATAGGGACCAAATCTCCATTAACAATTGAACACCGACAATAAGTGCCATCAGGAAAAGGAAATTCAATTTTAGTGGGGGATGACAGCCTTACCTTTTCGCGCTTAATTGGCCGTATTGTCTCCAAAAGTTAATTGGTTACTTAGTCCAGGTAGTTAGTAAAATGTTTAGCTGCGTCAAAAAGCCCAGGCTCCTACTGTTAATGGGGCATGAAATGGAATGTTTGATACTGCAAATAAAATCAGTGATATTCAAGGATGTTATGGTAGGTAATGCGTTGAAACTGCCATTTAATGGGTCCTGGAAGATTAGGGTAGTGTCAGCTGGAACCGCCCGGTCTCTTTTCTGACATTGTTAGTTGCCTCTTCATTTACTTAACGGCTGTCTGCACTGATTACATAGGCATAAAACTCCCTACAAAAAAACAACAGAGACACGCTCTATTAGCAGTCCAATTAGAACTATTTGCATATTACAGTTCATTTCTGCTTAAGTGAATCCCTAATACAACTTTAGGAAAAAAAAATTCTATTGTCATTTAAAAAAAAAAAAAGACAAGAAAAGAAAGGAAAAGCCTTAAAGGTGTTCTCTTCTCTACGTCTTCTTTCTCTCTGGATAAATTCAGTAAAGGTCCATTAAAAAAAAGAGGTGGTGGGGCAGTCTAAAGGTAAGAGATTTCTGTTGCAGCCTTACATGATGATGAATTTTTTAATATACCAGCAAATTCATGGCAACTTTTTACATGGCCAATGTGGAATTTTTTCCCTAGATTGCTTTCCAGTTTTTTTTTTTTTTAAAGTTTTCTTTAAAATATCTTAAGGAAGATGTTAGATCAACCTTCACCTTGGGTTTCTTGAGCTAAATAGCTAATGTGTCTGGGAATGGGCCTCGGGAGGAAGCACACTTGATGCTGTGCAGTTCACCTACCCTATTAACAAATGGTGGTAAATGATCCCCCTCCTCTTCTCCCAAACCTCTCCCACACCCTTAGAGGCTGGAGATAATAGGGAGGTAATGCAGCCTTTCTGCTCCTCTTGCAAATACTTCTGTGTAGATTTTAACTTGTTGTCAAATAGAATAGATGATTTGGTAATGAACTGGGACAGGTGAGAGCAAATGCCTCCAAATTATCAGAACTTCAGAGGAGCCTTCTCCTACGGGGAAAAACATGGTGAAAGCAATACAGGATTGAGCTGGAAGTGGTGGTGGGTGTTTGCTGGAGCCATCTTTTTACCCATCTGTAGGGTGGGAAGAAGAACATCCATATGGCCAGGTCACCGTGGGACTTTTGCCTAAGCGATAGCCGTGCTTTCAGATCTGCAGGCGCAGCTGCAAAGGCAGCGACTGCGCTCGTACGAACAGCAAGTGAGCTTATGGTTTTTGACGCAGTGCCCTTCAGGACTCTAAGGTGACTGCTTCTTTAAAAAAATAACAATATTACCAGTAATAACAGAAGAAAATAATTTCTAGTCTTCCTTTTAATTTCATGTAGTCTGCTGAGCCTGGTGAATTTAAAGGGCTCTTTTTAAGACGGTAATTACAATTTGTGCACGCGCTTGCCCACGAGGTGGATGGGCTGTTTCTCCTGTGAAATAAAAAAGCTGATTTTTTTCCCCCTCTTCTGTTAGCACGTTTCCTGGGGCCCCGCTCTTACGAAAACCTGGGGACTGACAACCGGCAAGAAGCTTCTCACCTGCCTCTTGGTTGGCTGGGGTGTATCTCCAAGGGTCTCCAAGCCGGGCTGGCTGGGTGGAAAAGCTGAGCTGCTTGATTGGTACTTGGATTAGAGGCACCTAGAGGAGCCCAGGGGAGATCTTTGATGTTCAAATGCTAATGTAAATACCGACAGAGTTATTTCCAAAGCTCGCACAGCTCAATTCCTTTTTACATGCAGACCTAATTTCACAGGTCAGCCAACCCACCTCCGCTATTATCTGGATTTAGCGATTAATAGAGGATTTCAGTAGTTGACTGTGACAAATAGTGAGTAGGGAAGGGAGGGAGTAAAAAACTGTTCTGAAACAAGGAAGGTTTTTAACAGGTCCTTCTCCCAAATCCATTATTTTTACACTGACATGTAAACAACTGCAAACAAACCCAGAACCAAGAAAATCTCTGAATGCAAGGAGTGAAATTCGCTATTTCTCTCTCCTTCACTGCCTGCCTTGCCCATGAGAGGAGTCACAGTGTGCAATATGTATTGTTTTTATGCCCTGTTGGGTCCTTTGTATCCAGCCTCCCGCTTTATATCTAACACTCATTCACACTTACCAGAGATGAGTATTGTCAGGCAAAACTCCGGCACTAAAACTCCCGCTGTCTTCCCGGGCTGGCCAGCTACGGAGGGCACAGCCGTGGGGGGGACCGGCAGCGGGACATGGCCCTCTGCCCCCGCAAATACTCTGTGCTCCCTGCCAAGAAAATGGCTTTCTGGAAAAGGATGGCCTGCTAATAAAATGGACCTAAATCAGTAAGCAGTGATTAAGGATTGGGCAGTGCTTTCTGCTGCTCTTACTTGAATGCAGGCTTTTCTCTCAGGCATTAAAAAAGGGGGAAAGAAGAAAAGCTCCAAGTTATTTTAAGGAGTAGTTTCTTGCAGATGAGATGAACGAATGAGAAAAGCAATACTTGGAAAATATTAATTTCCTTTCTTATAAAAAAAGGAATGGCAACCAGAATTGCCTTTTTAAATAAAACATCAGCCCAGGAATGCAAACTCTACTCTGTTTATATTCAACTTCTAGTCTGTCTTTTTGTTTTTTTTCTAGTTCAATGTCATGCCTAGTGGAATAGCAATTCACAGAAAACATGGGATAAATCATTAGTTCCAGTTTATTCTACTTTTTATTTACAGCAAGAATTTCTTTACCGCTGAACTGAATTGATTGCTGGTGGGGGATTATTTAATTATTAGTGTGGGACTACTTGGGCACTGCTGTAGTCTGTGAGGGAAGGTGGCTTTTTTGGCTGCAGAGGGATTGTGGAAAGGCCTGATGGGTGGCGTGGGAACCCGTGGCTCTTTCTAAGGGTTATTCCGCAGATAATTCCAGATTCAGGAAACCCTTTTACCTCTTCTTTTCCATTAATCTTTTTAATGTGAATTAGCAGAGACTTTGTCCATTTTAAGAATCTGCTAGATTATTAGTTACTTGCAAAAAAAACCCCTACTTGGTTATTTATTAATCACAGTGGTGATTTTATTTTGTTTCTCTTTCAGTGAGAGAGGGAGTCAGGTTGCCAGTTACACTTTGCATTTATGATTAGATTCCCTTACTGATCCTCCCGGGATTTCCAGCACTGAAACAGGAGGGATTTTTTTACTTTTGTTTGTGTAGGTTTTTTTTACAGTACTATTTTAAAAAACCCAAAATTTTGCACTCAAAATATTTGCCAGAGACTTTTTTTTAAAAAAAAAAAAAAGTTACTTTTTATTACCAGCTAGAAATTTGCATCACAAACTCTGGCGAACTTTAGCTGTACGCTGATGACCAGTGTGCCTGTGAGCCAAGAAACTTGCCTAGTGAAGGGAATACGTGGGCTGAGAAGCTCCAGGGTCAGCTGGAGCTGGGAAATGCAGTGTCACAAGAAAAACAATTTGCACGAGTCCTCCAAATGTAAATGGGTGTATTGACATCTCTGGGCCCGAGTCGAAATCTGAGGGTGGGTCATTCTATTTTGATTTTGTGCCTGTCTTTTAGGGAAAATCAGAGCTGTGGCATTATTTTGTTTGTGTAAACCGAGAGTCATCTTTCCCCAGTCTTCGTTTGCCCGTGTGGGACTGGAGTTTGACTCTGAAGCCCTGGCTCTAAAGCACCCTTGTCCTGACCTGGCGTTTAGCAGTAGGATCATGTTACTAATGAGTACATGTTTGAGCGCAAATAAAATAAATACATTTTACAAAACTCAGGCCAGTTTCAAATATTCAGGCAGCTGTCTCTGCCAGTCACCTGCCGGTTTATTGCTTCAGTCCTTTCCTCTAACTTAAAATCCACTTAGCCCCTTCTCAGGAACAACTGACTTTTTTTGTTCCTTTTTGTTTACTGCTTTGGCTGTACACAGAACCCTTCTTGGAAATCTCCTCTTTCCCAAGTATGGTACTTTGGCACATGAAATAATTTGGCTTTAAAAAAAAAAAAACAACACCCCACAAGATTTCCAGTATTTCTGTCCCACTGGAAGGAAAAAAACCAAGGGAAGACTGGATTCCTCACTTGTTGAAGAACTGGCAGAATAAATCTGTTCATTAAAAAGAACACAGAGTTGGGGAAAATGTGATATTTCAGACTCATTTTCATATCTGGGTATATCCTTCAGGACCTTTCCCAGTACCGTTTGGGAGAAGGGGGCAGAAAAAGAAAATAATTTATTTTTTTTCTTTTTCCTTTTGCTCTTTCTTCTGTTTAGTGATGAAAGCTCCCATACTGAGAACACTGTTTTACATCCAGACTCCTGGCTGCAGCATGTTCCTTACTTCCACAGCTATTATCTTCTGTAGTAATTTCAGTTCCATTTCTACCTAACAAGCTGTTCTAATATATGTATGTGTGTGTGCTCATATAAATAAATACATTCCCTGCCTTCTGTGATTGCATCAGTAGTTTCCAAACTTGTTGAAACACAGGCTTGTTGTTAGCTCCCTGAATTGACTGCGAACAACTGTGTTTTCATGAGCCATCCTAAATCTTTATAATCAAACTGGTGATGGAGACAATGCTGCCATTGACCACGCTGAGTACTCTCTGAACTTTACAGACCATTTGAGAATGTCTTCCAGCCTTGCTTCTTTTTTTTTTGCCTTTTTAAGTCACAGTGGACACTTATGCTTTCTTCAGTTTTATGACAATTCCCCCATGTCCTAAGATCTTCTTTTCTGCTCTTCCCTGGGCTCCATCCAGTGCTTCCACGTGTCCCTGCTAATGCAGTATCCAGCACGCATCACAGAATTGCAGGTAGACTTATAACAGAGTTTTGGCAGACGGAGCTCTTTGAAGCCAATGGCAATTTCATGCACACGCATCCGAAGGCATAATTTGACCCCAAGGAAGCCTGCAGTTAGACATGGATAGCAAGCATTTGATTACCTGTGTGCACCTTTAATTATATCAAGGTGCATGTAATTAAAAATGAAGTGCCTGATTCACCGCTATGTTACTCCATTTCATGCTGGAATAATTGAAATGAGCAGAATTGTGCCCTGGTGGAAGCTGGTAAAACCGCAGTGAGAGGGGCATAAAGGTGTTCTCCGGTAAGTTTTGGTAGAGTTGGCGAGTCAAAGAGTCACACCTTGCGGGGAGGTTATCTTTCTATATACCTAACAGAAATCCATAGACTGAGCACACACACAAACACACGCTACGTTTTCATCATTGATTAACCAGTTGCGTGACCTTTTCAGTGAGAGAAATAATTGGCAGTTTTAACTAACAATAAATTGATCCCATTATTGAGTATAGAGTATTCCACTGATTTCAAAAGAGATGCTTATTAAAGAGGCCAGCTACTTTCTATCAGTGTCATGCATACGTAAGTAAGCAGGGCTACTATATGCCATCTATGACAATGGCAGAACAAGTCATAAACACAAACATTCACACACAGCCAGGTCTCCAAAGCTCCTGTTTGCCAATTACAGTAATGCTGATGACATATCTAGTTTAACGCACACAGCATTAAAATAGTCCCCCCTTTTCTAGGAAAATCTAATTACACCAAGCCCAAGCACTCAATCAAACCTGTTATTCTGTGGCTAAACAGCCCAGTGTTAATGCAATTTGAGGAGATCCAGGCCGTGACTGGGAACGTCATGTATTAACAATATCTAATGGGAGCTCCCGTAGGTAAATGAATATGCTAACAAGCAAGGTCGCTGCTAAATCTAATATCTTTAAGCTGTTTAATTCCAAACAGTCCCTTAATAAATCAATTGACCGGGAGAGCTGATGCCCCTATCAATTATTCAAGAGGGCAAATAAATATTTCAGATGATTTGATAGGAAGGCTAGTGCGGGTCTTATAGAAAGCTTTGCATTTCATTAGCCTCTTGCTAAAAGTTTTATAATGTGCAGAACAGTGGTGGTTTTCCCTAATCTAGAAACCCCAAGTGTGGGGAAGAAGAGACTGAGGTATCCTGCTTCAGCCACGTACCCTGCCAGGGACTCGATGACAGCTGACACGGGAAGAGGTGGGAATAGTGTCAGGCTTCCTAGCGACAACTTCTCCACCCCAACAAATGACAAGAAGAAAAACAGAGCACACTTCCATTTCTGGGGAATCCAAAAGAAAAGTAATCTAAAGAAGCTAGGATTAGTGGTTAATACCACGTGCCATGCTGCCTTTTATAAACGGGGGAAGTCATTTGTGTTTGCATTGGATTATTTGTGTGTTTATGTTAACACTGAGCCATGATTCAGGTTTGCAAAATGCAATTCCCTTGAAGGAAAAGCAGAGTTATTAAAAGAGGTGCTGCCTGTAATTGATCTGCATTAAGTAAGTGAAGCTTGCAAAGTACTTGAGATACTTGGATGGAAGAAGCCAGGAGTGCAAAATATTATTCTATAAGAGCAAAGTATTATCATTGTATCTGAAAAATTGCTGATCATTGAAACATGTGGTTTATTATAAAATCAATAAAGATAAAGTTACAAGAGAAAGGGAGAGAAAATGTACCTGACACTGGAGAACAAAGAAGAGGGAAGTCCCTGAGGAAGCTTCTTATTTAAGCGTGTGTAAATTTGCTTGCCTCTGTCCAATCCATTTATACCACTAATACAGATTAAAAGTCAATGAGTACTTACATAAGCATTTCAGTTTATGAAAAGGAACCTATGTCATAAAAAAATAATCTATTGTTCTGCAATGCATCGCTAGATCAGTATATGAATCTGTGTCTCCCCTGTGATGACAAGTCAGGGTCTACATTCCTGCCATAGCCCTCCCACCCAAAGTGGCTCTTCCGTAGAGAGTCCCCTGTAGGAACAGGGTGAAGAAATAAGCTTAAAATGTAAGTGTCTTGGCACCAAAGTCATCGACACTGAGCCTGAAGCGTCCCACTGAATCTCACCAGTATGGAGAACATAAAAAATGAGATTCTTGGAACAACTGCGAGCAAGGAGGTCTCTGCCTGTCATGGTGCTCGCAAGGGAATGTAGAGTCCCCAGTAGTCCCCTCCACGTGGCCTGGGTTCATGTGCTGATGAGGAGGGGGACTCAAATCCTGCTCCCTCCAGAATTATAGGCTGGATGAAATTCTCTCAAGGATGGTTTGCAAAGATTTCCTCCCCACTAATGCAGCCCTGCATAAGGAATTTTCTACAGTGTGAGGAGAGGCGTTCCAGCTACAAAAGTCCTGTTGGTAGGAAGATGGTTTAAAAATTAGATGTAAGGGAAGTTTTAAAATAATCTTGGACATGTAAGAAAACACTACACTTCCAGAAGCTTGACTAGAAAAGCATCTGACACTCCAGACTGGGTCCTCAACAGAAATAGTCTGATTTACACCTCCTCTAGAACAGGGTCTTAGTTTCTTCTGCTTCTTTTCCCTAAATAGCAAGATCCATATAAAAATCACTGAATGAGGATCTTCTATGGCAGCAGTTTTACATTGCAAATTACTCAATGAGGTATGAAAGGGACATCTCAGCTGCGCAAAATCATAATTTAAATGTTAGGTTTGGTTTATTTTCAGCTTCATGACTCAATGGAGTAGATCCTCTATATGGCATTGAAAGTGAAATCTGGTCAAGTTTAAAATCAGATTCAGGGATTTTAACCTCATCATTAAGTAACCTTTTTCTTCATCTCAAAATACCATGTGTATAGTGAAGATGAGTCTGTGCGCCACAGAAAATTGCATGGCGAAGTGGGAAGGGGAATTACTCTGCATGTGGAATATATAAAAGTAGTATAAGATATTAGGACACAGTGGAGTTATTAACTAAACATAAAACTTGAATCCTAAAATGCTTTTTTATTTTAAGTCCAGTTTCTACTTGTTTAAAGAAAAAAAATCTTTCAGGAACAAAATCTTTGCTTGCATGTGAATATATGGCTCACATAAACACATGTAAGAGTGGGTCTGTATTCCTGTTTTCAAGAGGGAACACTTTTTCAACCTCTTGCAAAAGCTATTTCTATTAAAGGGGACAGCATCCTTAGCAATTTCTTGAAAAAATAGGGGTAAAGCCAAATGGGAAATTGGTGGAAGAGGGTTTTTTATTTTTCTTCTTCTATTTTCCATTAAAATAGAAATTCTCAAAACATTTTCTTTAGTTTCAGTTCATGACAGGTTTTTGAGATTCCGTTATCCTTGGGGACCTCAAGGGCAGTATTCGTGAGGATTTTATGAAAATGTTGGTGCAGAAAATTATATGAAGTTTTTTATTGTATTGAATCTTGTGTGTCTGGATAAGGGATTGTGGAGCAAGTACATGACAGTCAGGTCTAGTGATTACTGAAGTCTTCATGTTTCTTTTACTCCGATGATTTTAGACTTCCATGAAGGACAAGGTCTGTACTCGTGGGATTGTCCACTTACGCTCTTCTAGCTATGGACTAAATATACACAACTATGCTCATTTGTCAACAAAGCTTCTGCTATTAGTGAGAGTTGTTTTGAAAATGTGGTCCCTCGCAGAAGTGCATGGAGATGCTGTTGATGTCACTTCTGTCCTTTTGTTCCTTTTTTTTAAAAAAAAAAAATATAGAGAGAATAATAACGAGAAAGTGTTCATCTAACTCATTCACAAGGTTCTACCTGCCATCCCTTATGCTCAATGAGTATGTGAGGGCACTGTTAGGCATATGTGCATGTAAATTACCTTTAACTGCACATCTCTATTATAGGCAATTACACTAATGTGCTGGAATGATACATTTAGTGTCTTCAGAAGATAGAAGCTTGGTGGAGGGCAGACTGATTTGAAGATCAATCTGGATGAAACAAAGAATGGTATTTATTTGGCAGACCACTGGGGAGAGCTGGCTAAAACTGCAGAATGAGATAATATTAGCCATTTGATAAGTGAGGCTTGCAATTTAGGAGTCTTATTTGCTTTTAA
Organism: Fulmarus glacialis; assembly: GCF_000690835.1. Taxonomy (NCBI): domain Eukaryota; kingdom Metazoa; phylum Chordata; class Aves; order Procellariiformes; family Procellariidae; genus Fulmarus; species Fulmarus glacialis. Next base: position 100,017 of record NW_009204851.1, read on the forward strand.
TTTAAAAAAAATAATGTCTGTGGGTTTCTAGGCTAAGACTGGGAACTACTACTCTCTGTATAATAGCTATCTCAAGCAGTATGAATTGGCAACCAGGAAATGTGACAGATATTTGAGTTTGACCCATCCAGTCTATGCCTCTATTCAGGTGTCAAAATTTGGGTTCTCTTGCTTATACAGGCAAGGCAGAGCCCCTGCAGTGACTACCTGCGAGCAAGAAAAAGTGATGCCAGCATTGTCTATGTGGTTGCCGGCAAACCTAGGAAGTGTCTCTTTTTGGACAAGGGGAATTCAGTGTGCCTGCCTGTCTGTGTCTTCACCACTGAGTTTAAACTCCTGAAATGCTCTTTGCTGGACAATTTCTGTTGGCTAAAAAGAAAAAGAGCTGAATTCATAACAGCAACACTTTTTGGTGGCATTTGTCCATCCCACTGCTTTTCAGTGTTGTGCAGAATTCAGTGGACTTTATTTTAGTGCTTGAGTCTCAAATGCTTTACTTAGAAGTTACAGGAGGAAAGTTCTCGCTGCTGCAGCTGCTGGCAACACAGAGCCTTTACGTGTGGAGAGAGAAATTTCTAAATTAAAGCACCGGCCATCCCCATGACTTTCTGTTCCACAGTACCACCATGGCTATGGGTTGCTTCTTGCTCATGTTCTAGCCTTGCTCTTAATTTCATTTGGGAAGAAACAGGAAAGTTGCATGAAGTTACCTATGAGGGTTGAGTGACAGGTCAGGTGGCATCACTACCCAATATTGATAATATCACATGAGTTTTCTATTTTTATAGTTGTTTTACTTGTGGTAAGTCTTACAGGAAGCTTGGGACAGAGACTTTTCATACTATTTCAAATACATAAACTTCTATTTCAATAAAGTTTCTATTTCAAATACATAAACTTAAAATGGCAGTGACATATTAAAGACTGCTATCTGACAATATAAAATATTTTGATCAGAACAACCTATGCAGGTAATTTGTCCTACTGAAAGCAGTGAGACAGTCCAAGTACAGAAAATGGGCTCATATAAATGCTTAGTGAAGTGAGGGAAAAGTAAATAAGAAAAAGTAAGCAATCTGGTTGTCTTCTACCCCTATATTACAAGAAAACATTATCACTGGTTTCCATAGCAGCTTAAAGAAATCCTGCACACTACGACTTAACACAGGATGTCCTGCGAGTACTGTGATGTTCAGAAGTGATGATCATCATGATGAGCTGTTTTGATACCAAAAATGTTTGATAATCCTGAGTGCTTGAGGGTGACAGAATGAGCATACTTCAGAGGGACACTGGCCAGTGTGATGTTATAGGGGTAGAGCGTACAAGGCACAAGATCAAATGGTGAAACAACGTTGTGTGTGTTTGTGGGCTGCAGGGAAAAAAAGAAAGTGTGGTTGGAGGGAAAAGAAAGACAACTCTGTTCTTGATGTGAATAAAAGGTTAAATATCTTTATACGCTTTCTGAACAACTTAGTAAATTTTATACCAGGGACTTGCTTTTTACAGGGATTTGATTTTCTTCCTACAGGCTGCTTTAAAGAGTTTTCATGTTTTATATTTGGCTACACCATTAGGGGATTACTTCCCGATGCTTAATAAATGCAGAAAAGAGATTCACGAAGGGCCACGCATGCGCACAGACGCACACATGCATGCAACTTAGATGTCCAGCAGATAAGTGCAGTATTTTGTTTACAAGGAGATATTACACTGGAAATCCTATTAGCAATCAGACAGTCTGCTGGCTGGATTTAATAAACTTCAACCAAAGGAGTTATTCAAGCTGGCATATCAACCCGCTAAAGGCTTAATTTTACATTTTAGGTGCTCCCCTAACTTCCACCTGCACTGCGTACGTGGAGGTGGATGCACTGTGTGCACAAGCGGAGTTTTACCAAAGTGTTTAAAATCAAGACAGAAATTCATGGACACTCCAGATAGCATGATTTTTTATTGCGCTTACTTACATCTGCAACGCAGGGCTGCTAGTGCGTCTTAAATAATGCCTTGTCGTCATGAAATCTCCCCCCAGCCCCAGATCTTAGTCCCATGGAGTTCGGCACTGTGAGAAGGATGGAGGGACACATCCCTTTTCTGGGGAGCAAGGCTCTGATTTGGAAAGGGGATATAGGCAGACAGACTCCATCCCCTCAGCATCTGCCTGTGTAAGACCCGCTGCACCATCGTAGCTTAAAAAGACAACAAGCAGATGGAGAGCAGGGAAGTAGGATGCAACATACACAAATTAAAAAGTCTCAGATGTGGTAGACGCATATCCTATTAGTTTTGTCTAGAGTTGGTTGAAAAATGCTAGGGATAAAAATTCAAATGGTAGCTGAAAAAAATAGTGTTGAGATACGTAATCTTTTTAACCTCCTAGCTTTACCTTGTGTCATTTCATTCCCCTCAAGTCTGGAGATGTGCACAGGTGAAAGTGAGAGGCTGGGGAAAGAAAACACTGTTAAAAGAATTAGAGTCTTTGAATATATGAATCTCCAACGTGTGAGATTTTTAAAGAAGTGCCTGGGGATGCTTACATCCCAAAACCTGTTGAGTATTTGTGCTCTTAGGTAATGTCTTCAAAGATCCTGAAATCTGTAATCAGGTTCGAGATTTGTATCTTTATTATCTTCAGAGATTCATTAGGCTAACTGATAATTTAGGCTCCGGTTCTGAACAAGAAAATTCAGATCTGAATTTTGCTTTGGTCAAGTGTTATCACAGGATCAGAAAATCCTGAAATGATGCGATGACTTAGGTTTTTTTCCTTTTACTTTTTAAACTCTCTTTTCAGCTTTTATCTGTCGTGTATTTTGAGCTATTAGCAGTGATTACACTCACAGTTTATGACTCTTTCTCAGCTTATTTAAACTCAGCCCTCTCCCAGTCTGCATTCCTAACTGTATGTCTTTTCCTGAGGATGAATCATTTAGCACCACCGCTCTGATTTTCACTCTCTTTCACTCTCTATGAACTGAGTTTGTTTGACAAATTCTGATCCTTTCTGAAAATACCTGGCTTAGGTTTATAATATTATTTATTTTTATAGCTCAAAGCCCAGCAGGTGAAGAAAAAAATGAAGACAATTTGGTAAATAATGAACACAGGGATGACATATTGTTTTTCTGCAATGAGGAATAAATGCACTTTATTAAGTGACCTTTCCTCTAGTGGCTGCCAAGAAATTGGAGATAATAAAGCTCTTACTTGCAGAGGATTTTAGTTGAGAGGGGGGTATTGCTTAAAAAAAAAGGTCCATTCCTTTATTAAAACCTTGTTGCAGCAACATCAGTAGCGGCCAAAGCATGTTACTGACACTATTTGTGTTGTGGTTTTGTCTTTCTTTTAATTTATTTATTCTTGTAAATCCCCTGATTCAATTACTGTTGCAAATGAGAGTTTAATTCCCCGCTCTGATACTTTTCTGATTTGCAGATGTTTATCCCGGGTCTTGCTTTACTCTTCCATGCCTTTTCAGGAGGCGTAACGTGCTTGCTGTGAATTGCACCAGGGCTGGTGCGTGCGTGTGAGTGCCCGCTGCCTGTGTTTAGCCATTGATTCCATGTATGACCATAAGCAACTTAATCAGCTTTGCATCTAAAGGGGTTGCTGTGACTGATGACCAACGGGAGTCATTCCACTGGTTTCGGTGTATTAATGGTCTAATCCAAAGTGGGAGGGATGGCTGGGAGAGGATGAGGGGCTCTGTGCATGTACGGTGTGCAGGATAACGTCCACTGTGCATGAAGGTGAGGGAGATGCTGAAGCTTTGGGGTTGGTGATCTCTAGGATCGAGTCATCCCTCTTGTAGGGTGTGCCCAGAGTGACTGCACCATTCACGTACACCTGTAGCCACCTTATGTTTGTGTGGTTTAAAGGTTTTATATGGCAGGCAGGAGCTTTAAGTCTAGGACAAGCTTCCTGGCTTCTTCCATCCAAGTATCTCAAGTATTATCTTGCCTGAGAGGACAGAAAGTATTTGGCCCAATAACTCTACAGGTACTCTTGGGCTTGACAGAATGGATTCCCTTTGTGCACTGTGTTTCTCTCCACACCTTAAAATATCTTCCAATGGTATCTTCTACCCATGAAACCTACACTTCGAGCTCGCAGACATGAGTCAACATGAGCTAGACACTTCTTCTCACAGGGCTAAACATGTTCCTTAACCTTCAGTTAGGGATGGACTAGACCACATACCCAGCTAATCGTCCAGTAGTCAATTCCTGGGGGAAGCCAAAGCCCAAGCAGAAGATCTGGTCCACGAGCCCTGCAGCCGATGCCACCATGCTTTAATCGAGCACGGATTAGGGACAGATCCTGCACTAGAAGCTGTGGTTTGAACTCAAGCACTAACTGCAGGGATATATATGTTTTTTAAAGGATGTCATATCTCATCTTAAATACGTATGAATGAAAACGAGGTTAGCTACTGGTGAGGGAGACTGACAGAGGAATCAGAACATGAGCCCACAAACCCTTCTTGAAGATTCCCCCCCGCAAAGTTACTAAAAGCATCAAGGAAGAGAAAAAGAAGCAGAGAGATAAAATGCAACTAGCACTTTTTAATAGATTTTTCTTCCTTTTCCCCAAAGGGTTCAGCTGCAGAGAAAGAGTGGAACATAATAATCCTTAGCATTTATATAGCACTTTACATTTCCAAAGCTCTGTACAAACATTAACTGATCAATCTTCACAACACCCCTGTGAGTTAGGGATGTATGATTAACCCCATTTTACATTGGGGGAAACCATAACATTTCAGAGCCCGGCTTCCCCTGCCCCTCCAGAGGTGCATGGTTCTTGCAGATCCCACGGATTTAAATACGAGTTATCCCTGACACTTCTGAACAGCGGGCGCTTTGCGACAGCCTCAGGGCTACATTGCCAGTCTGTGGCTGATGCTCCAAAGGATCTTCCCTTCCCCTGCTCTAACTGTTGGACAGCCCATGATTTTGCACATCTTTGTCTTTCCTCAGTGGAGCGGGACCAGTGACTGGAATTTCAAGAAGCAAAACTATACCTGGTTGATGCGCCTACTTGAATATTGTAAAATTGTCTTTATTTGGAGCCCCTAGGGAAAAGCCTATTATCCCAATGTCTTTTCTTTTCCTTTTTCTTTCTTTTTTTTTAATTTTCTTTTCTTTTCCAACCCCTGCAATGATTTAAAGTGAAATGTAATCCTGTATTGAGTGAAAGGACACAAATACAATGATATACCTGCTACTTGATGCCTATTTTTTCCCTTTCTTTTTCAATCTTTTTCTTGATAATTTTCTGTGTTTTAGAGAAAATGGCAGGTAGAGTAGGGGATTAATGCAAAAATGCATCTTTCTTTTCTTTCCTAGTGTAGAAATAAATAGATGTCTTTAACATGAAATCTTGCTGTAAATTGTTGATTTGTATTAACTTTTTAATGCTTCCTGACTTTTCATCCCCTGAGCATGGGTTGCCTCTTAAAGCAGAGCTCTTCTTTTGCAAGAGATGGAACTGTGTGACAACGCTGTCATTTTGCTTTGCTCCCTGTTTTGTTCCTAGCCTTTGGTCTCCTGAGCCACAAGTGCTTTCATATTAATTCACCTTGGGTTCACATCAGGAGAAAAACAATGCATTCACTCAGAGAGGATGCCCAATTGCGGCTAAAAGAGATTTTTCTCTGAAGTCATGTCCTATAGGCAGGGATGGTTCCATATAACATGCAGCAGGAACATGACCAGAGCAGAGAAGACTTGAAGAGAGGACCTCAGGTTTCTGCACCAGCTGGTGTGGGCTGACCCTGGCGTGGGTCATGCAGAGAATGCAGGTAAAGATAACAAATACTGTGAAGATAGCTGCTGGTTACCCCAATGTACATAGCCTTCCTCCCACCAAGTGCACGTTTCTCCTTCAGGATACGGTGTCTGATACTGCAGAGCTCATAGGAGTCACTGCCACTTGCTCTTCATCATCAATATTCACCCTTTTGGGCCTCCTAATTAGCTCAAAGAACATTGAATCCAGTTAGGAAATGAGTTTCTTGGTCTCCTCCATCTAAAACAGGTCTTAAGAAGGAAGAAAAAGGGTTCTAAATAATACTGATAGAGAAGAGGGATTAGCCAATCTTAAGAATTTCCTCAAATGTCATTGCGTTGGGTAGTTTGTATATTTATTAATTATTTATTTACCTGGAAATTATAGTGTTACTACAGTAATAGGAGGCTCAAGTCTGGGTTGATACTCTGTTTCTGGAAGAAAACTGCTGCTTCTGCACTGGGATGTGACCTGTAGCCTATTGCTTTTTATCTGTGTTATTGAATCTTTTGATTTGGGAGCTGTGCAAAACAGCTTTTCATTCTGAATGCTAATCAAAAGAGTGCGTTAATTAAATATACTTCTAATGAAACTAGTTTGAAATGGGACATGCAGGCCAGAGTCTGCCCCTTCTGAAGTTAATGAGAGATATTGAGGGGATTGGATTTTTTTTTTATGTGGGGGAGCTGGCCACTGATACAGAGATGAGCATTATTGTAATAAAGGCTTATAAGATTATCTTCTGATCTCCATTGTACCTGAAATTGGTGGAGTTCCTCCAGATTTGCACTGGTGGAAGAGGAGCTCTGAATTTGGCCCCCTACTACTTAAAAATATGTAGTTGCCCTTTAAGATGTAAATCTATTGAAATCCAACCTTAGACATTGCCAGGGTCACTCTGCTTATTACTTTATGACATTTCCAGATTAAAGGTGCAGTGGGGGCTCACATTAATTTGCTTTATGTTTGACTAGAAATGCTTCCCATCACTATTAGAGCACACTTCGAGCTCTCTTCATTTTAGAACGCTTGTCAGTCATTCGAGAATGATATGCCCTACGTCTGGGATGAATAAGCACATCATCTATTAGGCAGAGGCTTTTCCTCTGGAGAGGCTCAAGAGAACTGACAACTACTTCCAAGGAAGGTGAAAAACATACACAAGCCCAGCAGCTGAATGAGAGAAGAATGGGGAAATATTCTGTGAAGACGTTATCTGCTGAGTTGATTGAAAGCATCCAGGCAGTGGTCCTGTGATGGCAGTTTTTAAAAACTCAGATCTGTGGGAATGAGGGGAAAAGGGGACCAACACTTCCATGTGCACCTCTGGTCTGTAGGGCGTAGGAAAGAAATCTTCCATGGGGAGCTTGTACATGTCTGTGCAAGCCCCTGGGTCCCAGACCACAGAGCACCCTATGCATTTAACGGAGAGGGAGCAACCTCTCCTAAACAGGGCTGTTTTCCTTTTCTATTTCATTTTTTTGGAGTGAAAAATGAAGGCTGTCACTTATTCCACTAATGTCCATCTTGAAATCTTTTCTAGTTTTGATATCAGATTCGAAGCTGCTTGCATGTTAGCCCTTTAGGGGGAAAAAGTGATGGTTGTACCATGAGGGTAAGAATGATAAAGTACCCCATTCAGGATCGGGTGTTAATGTGTTTCTGGGTAATATCAGAGTATCCCTGGCATGGGAAGTGTTTGTACCTTCTCTACCAACAGGCAAAACATCAGCCTGGAGATTTGCTGATGCTGCTTCAATGGGGGAGGACTTTTGGTGACCGTCACAGCAAAGTTCCCTTTATGGCTCTTTAACCAAGTGACCTTTCAGTGTAGATCTGTGGGTCACAAATCCTGCAAAAACTGGGGGAGAAAAAGCAAAATAAAAGGCATTTTGGCATTTTGATTTTGAACCTTTGGGGTTGTTTGAACCTGAAGCTCAAAGCCAGTTGTGGAAATACCCTCCTCTAGAAACACAAGGCCTGATTCTGAGAGAGATGGGTGAAAACCGCTTTCCCCAAAGCCACCACATTTTAGGTACTGACACAATAAAACAGGGATAAACACCTTTACCTTTATACTGAGGCCAGTGGAACTGCTGTGTACCTGATGTCTGGCATCCCTGCCCAAGGAGTTTTGGAGGATCGGGCCTTTCAATCCAAAATGATGAATTTCAGGCAGTTTTTTGAGTCTCCCTTTTTGCACTTTCATAGAGCATTTTTTAAAAACGTGGATTGGCCTATGTATTTATTTTTCTACAATCAGCATTCATTCTCTGCGTGCAGTCTCTGGGAAGAATGTTCTGACAACATGGCTAAAATGCCATCAAAAATATGACACTCCTGTGGAGGGAAATTAGAACTGCAATGAACAACATAGAGGCTCTCAAAGTTTTTATGCACAATTAACTGTGTGTTAATATGGCTCCTTGCAAAGTATATCATAAGGACATTGAGTCCCCGACTGATCTGTACATCTGCCCATCGCTAGTTGTGACCAACTTGTATCTCCACCTACTCCTGTTCAGCCCCTCTGAAAGATATATCAAACCCCTACAGCTGCAGATCTGTCCGCCCAGCAGCTTCATCTGCTCTCGCTGCTATATTTTCTGGAGAGCCTAACTCTATTTCCTGTTCTATATGATATCCTGAAACCCCTTACAGAGCAATGTAACCTGGTAAATACTCACCTTTTCACAAACTGAGTGTGAAAACTGCAGCAACCAACTGACTTTTGCATACTTTTAGCTCTTAAGTTCTCCATCCTTTCTCACTCCACCCTCAGTTTTATGTCCTAACCTCAGTTATCCACAGAATTATATAGCTAATATATAGCTTAATCCATTCCCGGGATTTTATCTTTCCTTATATTAACTTATCTATAGATGATCTTGCAGGGATGGCATATGTTGGAGACAGTCATTTTTAAAGCCATCTGCAGCCGGTTCTTGTGTGAATGCAGCACCCTGCAACTCATGATTCCTCTTCACTACTAATTATTTCCTATGGCTTTTAATACTGCTCCGAGTCTTAGAATAGCTCTGAATGATGATAGACATATATTATTATTACAGGTTGTATTAAGCAGCCGTAGCTCAAGTTCTAATTACATTACCCTTCAACCACGGCAGCAGTAACACTTGGTTTCGTTCTTGAGTTTCTAGGAATAATCTCACCAGTAGTTCTTAGTCAGACTGCAAGGTCAGGGAGAAAGGAAATTCTCCTGCCCTTCTTTTCTTGTAGGATCTGAGAGGATATATTGTGAAAAGGGACAAAACTGGTCATGAAGAGAGAGGATTAAAATGAGAGGCTCCATGCGTTGCATGCTAACAGGGACAGTAGCAGCAGCGTGACTCCGCTCCAGGCAGTGTAGGAATCCTGCGGAAAGCGAGAACTGGGGATGCGCACGTGGTCTAAGAGCATGTGGGTGCATTTTAGGGTGGCCCAGGTATAGGGCTGGTCTGCAGAGCCTCAAGTAACGTATGACTGAAGATTTCTAAATCCACCCAGCAGAAATCAGAAGTACAAAACACCCTCTGGTTCCCTGCAAGAAGGAAATACTGCAGCATTCCTAACTCCAGTGATTTTTTCCATAAACCTATGATTTTTAGGTGGTCGCATAAAGTCCTATACAGTGGGATCAATGTTGTGTGTATATCTGGGGAAAAAAATTCTAGTCACCATGATCAGTGAGGAAAGGATGACATTTGAACCAAAAGATCTCAAAGCCAGAAGTCAGTTAAAAAGTATTTGCATTTTATTACTTTTAGACAGTGGGTGGCCAGGGTCATCATAGTTAAATGGCTGTTAATAACAATTCTGATTTGGGCCTGTAACATATTTATTGGTGTTTGGTGGTTGTTTATAAATCTTAAGAGAAATTATTTTTATGATTTAAAAATGAAATAGAAATATGACAGACATTTTTCAAAAAATATTTGAAAAAATTCCTGTGGTATTGAAACAACATGTGCAGAACATAAGGACATGATTTGATTTTTTATGTTTGGTTATCCAAATGCCCAAGTAAATAAACAGCATAAATAACAAAGGGACTATTTCTTTGTTCTCAAATTCCTTTATCTGATAATCTCAGGCAGTATAAATAACTAAGGAAAGGTTTTATTATGTAATACTGCAAAGCATTATAGTATTGATGGTTCTTTGGGACAGTGAGCCTCTCTCCACAGTCCCCAGAACGTTTTGGTTACTACTATAAACTTATTATAATCTATTTCTCTATTGTAGAGTTTTCTTACAGTACCCATAAAAGCCAAGCACCTGACACTAGAATATCTCATTTATACAGCAATTTCCATCCCTCAGTGTATGAATTTTTATGTGTATGCCTGCGTGTGCTCCAGATAGTTTACATTTGTCATGTATGTATCCGTGAAAATCAATATGCATGTTTATTAGCAATTAATGATTTTCAATAAAAATCTAAAAATAGAATGATCATCACTTTCAGTGATTAAAAAAAAAAATCTGGTTTATCAGCTTGAAAATGAATGAAGAGCATTTCCTTACTATGTTAATTAATTGCAGTTGACAAAAAGTAGGATCCTTCACTCCTCCTTTCATGTTGCTAATTCCCTCCCTCCCTCCCTCTCTCTCGCTCTCTTCCCTCAATTAAACGTATGAGAGTATCCCCTCCCCTTTCAGAAAGAAGCTTTTAGATTAATCATATTATCTTAAGGTTCCAAATCTCAATGCCTGCGTGACCTTTCTTCCGTTAGAATCCATTATCTTAAACTATCACAATAATCCTGGCTTTAGGGAGGGAGAGCGGGAAGCAGGAATCAAACCTAATAGATGGCAAATAAGATTAATCTATGATCTAAGTGCCGATTACACTTGGCCCTGCCCTTGAACACCCAGGTGTAACCTTGAAATTCACATCCGCTAAGACACCGCAATTGGATTGTGGGTCCCCGAAGGGCTGGAAGGGGCAGCTGGCCAAACTTTACCCGTTACTCCCCAGTGAGACATGAGCTGTCTTGGCCTGCAGCTCTCTTACTTGTGGAATTTGGCAGCGGCACAGCTGAATGTTTGTTTTGGGATGTTTAGCATTTTTTCAGATAAAATAGTTATTTTCAGGTCCTTAATTTTTGTTTGTCAGAAGCAAGCAGCCAGGGAATGGGTGAACTTTTACCTGGACCTCACAAGAGGAGAAAGCTCTCTTTTCAAAATCTGATAACTCTGCAGAAGAAAACAGAGATATTTTCTTTCTTTATAGGCTGACCTATGGACCCTGCCAAAAAAAATGTTCCATGTGAACTTGAGTTTGCAAGGCCCTTGTTTTCAGTCCCAAATACTCTGCGTTCTGAGAAAGGACATCTGTGATAAGATGGAAATTGGCACTGGTAACTCATGTACTATGAGTGAAGCATGTGCAAAAGAGGCAGACCTAGAGGTAATTTTTCATCAAAGAACTTTTTAAAACCATTATTAAAACTAGCATAAATTTCCTCCGTTGCTGGCAGCTTCAACAGGCAGGACAGGATTGATTTGGATATGGCAGCTCTTTTTTTTTTTTTTTTTCTTCTCTTTATATGTAAGGCCAGATTCTCAGCTGGGGTAAAACAGTGAGAATTTGCTGACTTGGTTGAACCTTGCCTGAGAGATGTCAGGGAGAGTTGGCGGTGATGTTCAACTGAAGCCATCTACCCTCCATCAGCTCCATTTGGAGGCAACAACTGAACCCCACAGCAAAGGGGCCATATTTCTGTTTGTACCTCTCCTCACACAGCAATACCCTGCTGGGACAATAATGCAAGTGATAGGACACGAGCAGGAAAGTACGCTGTAGGAAATGTCAACACGAAGCACATCTGGCGGCTGGCTGATTCTCAAGCGGTCCTTCGGTAATCGCAAAATTATAGGGGAGAGGAAGAAGAAACAGAAAGAGAGAGGCAACATCATGTGGCTGACAGCTACCACACGGGTAGCCTTGCAGGGTCAGAAGTTGTTTGAGGGGTCAAATTGCTGCAGCCCCCAACAGCAAACCCTGAGAGAGTCCCGACCTGCCAGGCTCTGCTCACCTCTGGGAGTCACGTTTTAGGAGACATCCGAAGGATGCGATTCTCTTCAGGGAACTGCCACGCACAGAGGGCTTTTGTTTCGCTGCCTCTTCACTTTCTTTGTCAGCTTATGAGTGTTGGCTCCCACAGGTGTTTTAAAAGCTTTGCTCAGCTCCTGTTGCCACAGGGACAGTATATAAACAGCATGGCAGAGGGTCTGTCACCAGTTCCCTTGCCTGGAAGCTGGCCTGGTGGGACTTGTGGATGCTATGTAGGTATGTAAATAAAACAGGAGATAACCTGACCCCACTTTTATTTAATTTAAAGAGAAATCAATGGGGGGGTGGGGAGTTACAAAATGGACTGGTCAAGTGGACTTTGATCAAAAAGTAAATCTGCTCACACAAGTATTGATTAGCAACGTCGCTTCTCTCTCAAATCTCTTTGTGAGTACATGAATGTGGTGTTAAAGGTGCCTGTGGTCCTGGAAATGTGATATTTCAGAAGTTTTGTAGTGTCATGAAATGCTGGAATCTTAATCTACCTAGTTCAATGATCAATATAAATATGAATCTGATATTAGACTTCTACCGATTCTACAAAAAGCCTCATAAGGTTTTTAATTTTATGGACATGTCTCTTAAAGATCCTATAGACTCGACTCCCAGCTTCCACCAGCGCTTCCCTAAACCTGGAGAAAGTGAAGAGCTGGATACCATCCCATGCTAGCAGTTGATCTGGGCTGCAAACATCCATGAACCGATAGCTGGGATACTCTGGGACACAGGGTGCAAGGCAGAACTTGCAGCCGCGTTCGAGGATGATGATGAGGAGCCAGGAGGATGCTCAGGCAGCGTGGTGACACCCAGAGCCAACCAGAACACACAAACTCTGTGTCTTCCATCCAGAGAGGGTTAACTTGCACTTGCAGCAGGCAGCCTCATGCCATTAAGTCAGGGAGAGTAATGAAATTTCATTTAATTTGTCAGGAAGAAAGTGCTAATGTTAAAAGGCATTTAATAAAAAGGGGGAGATTCTTTGAAAGGAAGCCTTTAAGTAATTACTTCAAGTGTCTTAGGCCTCCTCACCAGAATATTTACATTAGTGTCTCCCAGCGCCAAAGTGTAATTAAATTAGTGCAGCATTTACATTCCATCCTGTTTTTTTTTTTTTTTAGAAGTGTGATTTTATTAACAATTCTTAAAAAAAGAAAAGCAAGCCTTGATCTCCTCGAATCAGGTGTTAGTATTTTTTTAATGTTCTCACTGAGAAAACTACTGAGTAAACTGGCTTAGAGAAGGTGAGGAGAGGGGCGAAAGAAAACTTCATCTCAGTTTTAAGTTCCTGCCCTGGGACTGATGTGGAAAAGTCTGGCCAACACTGTACAGACTGCAAGCATCTACTGGTAGATCTTGTAGCGTAAGTCTGGCTATCTTCACAAACCGCAGAGGTGCACGTGTGAGAAGGAGAGAAGGAGGTGGAGGGACAGAGAAGACGGCATCAGATGGAAGAAGCAAGGGGTAGACCTGGGGGCTGTCCATCCCATGGTTGTGTACAGGGCTCAACATAAGGGAACGGCAAGTTGCAAAATGCTAAAAAATCTGTTTTGCATATTTTGCTACTAGAAAGTTATCCTTTTTGGAAAATACATATGTAATAGTCTTCTAGGGGAGGACAACTTTTCCACCTTGAACTAAGGTGAATATCTTCTATTTTGCTTAGCTTCATTATAAAAGTGGCTTTTTAAAAACAGATTTAAGAAAAGACAATAGAAGTTCACACATCTGGGCAAATCCTCTTTCTGTGACAAAGATGGCTTAGTTTGTTACACACAGTCACAGAATTACCAGTGCCAGTACCAGGGGACACTGGAGCTGTATACCAAGAAAGAAAAAAATACAGAATACTTTTTCTAACAAAACAAAACAAAGCTAAACTAAACTAAATTAAAGTAAAATATCATTTTGCAAATGTTGAAATATTTCGGTAAAAGATACATAATTGCATTAAAAAATTACCTCAGGAGTTAGTTGACCATTACATATCACTTTGGTCAAAATGAGAGGAAGGTGTTTCCATCATAGGGTAACTAATATCTTCTGGTTGTTAAACTCAGCTGGGAATCTATGGGGGACACAAATTTAAGCCTCTAAAAGGAACTGAGCAAAACAGACCTTTAAATATGACTCGGTTTCTTCATTACCTAGAGGGAGGTTGCTTGACTGGTTTTGTTTCATGTGAAATTTTGCTAGATAGAAATGTATTTTGAGTGATGATGAATACAAATAAACAGAAACATTTTCTAAAGTTGCATCAAAACAGTGCCTATAACTATATAAATACTAAAGCCACTATAACTGCTGTACAGCTTTCACCTGTGGTATAGAAGTCCCAGATTCAGATTTCTCCTGTGTCTGTTTA
>NW_009204851.1:114262-130644 GCF_000690835.1 Fulmarus glacialis
ACCGAGGTCTCTAGCGAAATATATACAGAAACTGTCTGAAAAAGTAGGGTCATGCTTCCTTTGCTTGCATTCACGTACTCCTGTATCTTGTAAATGCTCTGGGTGGGTATGAGGAACAGATTCTAATTTACTAGGTGCAAGATCATTTAAAAAATAATTTAAGTTTGAATGCTCACCAATACAAAGAGTTTCCGTGTCCTTCACTAGCGATCAATTTTCACCATGCCTAGTTTTTCTGTGACTCTGAGAGATATTCTAGCAGGAACAAGTCTCACTATACTGAAAAATTAGCATGCATAGTGATTAAAGGCTTTCTCCACCCCGTATTTAAAGTCTTTTCTAAAAAGAAGAAAGAAAAAATTTGTGGCTGAGAAAAAGCCCTTGCTTTTGCTGCTACGTCTCTAAGCATCTACAGTAGGGGTGGCTGGGATTGGTGCTAAATCAAAGGATTTTGCAGGATAATAATAGCTGAGCTATCGGTAGGGGAAGAGCATACATGTGTAACTCCATCCTAGATGCAATGGTTTCCTCTTCCCGTGGTACAAGGATTCAAAGGCAATCTAAAAACTCAAAGATCCTAGAAAAATATCTGAGCTAAGGGAAACTGTCCAGCACGTCAATGAAATGGTGACGGGCTGACACTTTCAGAAGGAAAAGAGGAAAAAACTGTAAAAGCAATGCACTCTGCTTCTTCCTGCCAGGGCTGTGATGTTATTTACAACTTTGTATGTTCTGTTGTGTGTATCTGCCCTATTCAAAGTGGCTTTTTTATTTTTTCCTGTGCTCCACAGGCTTCACACCCTTTGAAGGACGACTGACTAATGGTTGTGTTTTGAAGTTGCTGTTTGAATCATGACAAAGACGTTGCAGTCTCCCAAAGAGACCCTGGCAGGGGCAAAGCCCGGTTGGGACAGCCTGGATGGTGCTGCCATGGTCAAGGATGGACCTGGATAGGTTGAACTCGCTGTTCACTCAGGAGTCAAGATGTTTAATAACAGCACGGTTAAGAAGAGGGAAAAGAATTGAAAAGCATTGGTGCATAAAGATGGCCTGAGCCATGGACATGGCTGATCTATTAGGCTGCTTTATGTGTCCCATTGGGTCTTTTTTAAATTTAATCAGTGGGTAATCAGAGCATCCCACTAAACCACATCTTCATTGTTCTTACCTTAAAGGACATCAAACCCATCCCCACCTCTCACAACTAATTTTCAAATAATTTAAATATTGGCAATAGCTGGTTTATTTTATTCTATTTTTGACTCTTGAGGTATTAGGTTTTTGAGTATGGAGCTTTATTTGTGGACCGGCAAGCAAAACTTGCAGTGAAACATGCTGGGATTGCCACCACCGAGCCGTGCTGTGTCTGCACTGTTCATCAGACCTGGTGCTATCAACAGCTGCTGTGTCAAAGACTGCTGAATCTAGTGTCTATTTACACGGGATTCCAATCGAGCACCTGGTGTTTTCGGAAGGTACGAGCATTTCACACGGCACCCATTTCGATCGCACATTTGTAAGGGAGATGAGGTTCAGGGGAAGCAGCGTTCTGCTCCTGATTAGGGAAAAGATAAATCAATCTGGAGAAAATGGAACTTGCTGAATGTTGAAAACTTTTGAAAAGCCGCACTTTTCCTCTAGATGCCTGAGCAGGAGCTAATCTCTTTCAGAGATCTGGTCCTGTCTCTTAAAAACACATTTTTTTATGGTAGAACAGCTGTTGTTGCTTCTGTTGTGATGATCTGGGTGAAAAGTTTGGTAACAGAGAGGGAGGCTTTAAAAAAAGCAAAAGGCAAAAAAACTCCAAAAAAATTCCTCCCCAAACCCACCCACTGAAAAAAACCCTTCTGCTCTGGCCTTCCAGAGACATAAAACTTCTAGTGTTTTTTAATGCAATTAAAACAAATGCTGACATTATTTATAGCTAAATTACTGGCAAGAAAAACAACTAATGACCAAAACCCACATTTGTACCATTAAAAAAAAAAAAAAAAAGAAAGAAAATCCTAAAGGGAATGATTTGTAAGGATGTGGTTAAACCTATTTATACCCTGGGTTCTATTTGTTTTACAGCCAGCGGTGCACGAACAACATGAAAGGTTATCTTTGACAAGGTTTTAGCTATTATTTTCTTCCAGTGAAATGGTATTTCTTGAGAAAAAAAGGTCTTCAGAACAAAATAACAATAAATCCTGATTTAGATACATAAAGCTGCCATCGATATCACATAATATCAGTGTTCTTTCTCACTCGATACAGGCGTTTTTAAGATAAATGGTAAAACTGAACTGGAAATCCATCTGGCCAGCTGCCTGATCTAATGAATAACCCCACTTTGGCTCCTGCAATGTAAGCAGAAAGAGTTCTCTCCCGGCCGCTTTCGTCTGTCATGAATCTACAAGACAGCCGACATAATATCTGGGCGACAACAGCGTGCTAACAGTGCAGTGACTTCCATTTTCTTTGCTTTCTATTGATTTTCACTTAATAACTGGCGAAATACTAAACGTCCGCCCTGAGTACCTAATAAATCCTGCCTGAGCTTTTTATTGAGGAGAATTTAATAAAAACAACCATTGCGGCTGAGGGATTTTTCTTCTGGACAGAACACGATGAGGGGAGGGTGGGGTGCATGGGGATGGGGGGAGAGAGATTTGAATTTTCTAATTTTTTGGGGGTAAGATTCTCCCGCCCTCCCTTCTCCTCGCTACCTTCTTGAGGACCCGCCGTCGTTTCTTCCAAAGGGACCCGGTTACTTCGCTTTGCGTTTCTTTTCTCCTTGTCCAGAAATGGCCACTGCACGCACGTATTGCCACGGGGCGGAGAAGAAGAAGGGCATTTGCAGAAGGAAGGCACTTCCATCACGTCCATCCTACTCACCCACACTTACTTCTTCAATGTGATTTCAATTTTGTTAATTGTTATGAAGGCTCCTTAATTGCCAAGCACGGGGGCTGTCAGAATCCTACAGTAACACGCTTTTTATTGTCCCATTTTACAGCTATTTTATGTTTGACACTTGACACGCAGGCGTGAAGATCCTCTGTCGGATTGGTTGGCTACTGTAACAAAATGGCATTTTTAAGTTATACGAAGTGTTAAATCTGCATCCAGTTAGAAACAAAACAAAACAAAACCCTGTGGTTTATAAGTTGACAATTAATCCTAATTGTTAGCTTGGGAAAAAAAAAAGCTGGAAAAACAAAAGTAAACGGCCAAACCCCTTCTTTCTCTAGCTGTCCAGCAAGCGCGCGTGTCTGTATATGTTGATACATACGTTACATACAGTTTTCTTTACTGAAGATGAATCAGGAGAGACCGGGACACCGTTCCTAAGCACGATGTATTATTTTCCTCCGCATAACCTCCCGGAATGGCTCTCTTTCTTTGCCAATAAACTCAACAGAGTTCCTATTATACAAAGCTGCTCTTTTAAAGCGTTTGACAGTTTTTATTTTAATTGACACAGAGGCAGTTTCAAAGTCATTGGGTTTAATGAACAATCATCTTAGCATTTGCCTGCTCAAATCCTCTTATTCCCAGCAGTTCACAGTAAAGTTTATTCTAACGGTTGAAATTAAAAAAGGAGAGAGAGGCAAGTAGAAATGTTGTGGAGCTTATATAAAAATCTGCGAATCTCAAGTTTTGTGCAGTGCTGTTATGAAAACTACTCAGCCATGCAAAGCAATAAGAGGTTTAATTACTCATTGGTAGTCCCTCTGCTGCTCCTGATGTGGTGTGCGGTGTTGCGGAGGCCTGGGAGAGATAATCGAGGCATATGGGTGGAGTACAGAGCTGTTGTGGCAGCTCATCTATTTTTTTCTCTTATTTTTGTCTGTGCCACTGTCTCGTTTCTCCTGAGGGGCAGAAGGCTCAACAGTTTGGCATGGAGAGGTATCCAGTAGATGACCCTGATTTGAAGCACGTAAGGACCGTGCAAGGGAAGAGGACATCTCCTGGTGGTCTGGCAAATACACGCTGACTCGATCCAGCGGCTGCAAGAGGCAGCATCAGAATGAAACCTCTGAACCTCTGAAAAAAGATCAATTTTCAGGTTTGGTTTAATCTATCCAATCTAGGCATTACTGGGCTCATGTGGCCAAGGATTTAATGGTTTGTAATAGGCGTAACACCAGTGGCAGCTACGGCCTTTCCCTTCTGCAGGGTGTTACAGGGTAAAGAGAAGGACACGGTTACTGAACCTGAACAAAACCTGGACCCTTAAAACCACGTGAAGGGAATATTCAAACCCAGGAATTCTTGAATTTATTTATAGTTTAGTGTCCGTTTTAAGGCGGACTAATTCATGAACAACCTTCATCGCATAACTTCCTGAATCAACTCCATGAGAATAGAAAAGTACTGAAAGTTTCTCCTCTGGTTTATTACTATATGTTAATGACATTTAGCAGCTGGAATTAAAATCGATGTTCCAGCAGGGTGTGATCAAATTGTTCTCCATAGCTGACCAGCCAGTAATTCGTGTACTACCTGTCATTAGAGCTTGGAAACCTCTTTCCTAAACCAAAATCTTGTTACAGTTTTTACCAAATGGATGAAACAAGAAGAAATTTTATCACTATCTAAATGGAGTAATAGAGTGACAGGACATATTTGCATTCTGAATAGATTAGCTGGTCTTTTAAATATTTATTTGTGTCTATTTTCAAAGTCCCTGATCCTCTGAAATTTTCCAAACACTTCTGATTTGACAGACTGGGAAATCTGTCTGCAGCTCCAATTATACTTGAAAAGATACATATAAATGATTTGACAAGTTAAAAATTAGCAGCCAGTTCTATACCTAGCAAGATTTTGTAAGCAGCAGTTCATAATTCATAATACTTCACTCTAAAGTTCATGTAAATTCTGTGTGTGTGGGATCCTTTAATTGGTAAGCATAAAGGTGTATTGCTATTCACCTAATGTATTCTATTGCTCAACAAAAGGTTGTTGTAGTGAGCTCTGATCGTGACAAATGATTTACTATTAGGAACATTCTGTAATTATTGTTCGGTGGTACCACAGACCGATACATCATTAACATGATAGACGACCTTTTATATCAGCAAAAATAACTAAATTAATAAAAATGGCTTCATTCCAAACCCTGTCAGAAAGCCAATACTCGAAACAATCAAGTATCAGTGATACCTGAAAAGACCAGAGTTATATTTTTGTTAAGCAAATCTTATTGTTTGTGTAATAACATTGACATGTGCTGTAGAATAGAGGGCCGGATTTTCAGCTGCTGTGAATCAATGATCTAATTAATTCTATTTATGTAGAGACACACCACTCCACATCTGTCAAGGGTAAGATATGTAGGATTTTATTGTACTTCTAAAAGCAAAACTGTAAATGAAGTATCAGAAAACTTCTTTTTTCTCTTCAAGAATTCTGGGAACTGATGCAAGTGTGCTCTGACACGCTGATTATTCAAACAGATTCTGCTCCCAATCACATCCACACAAATCTGGTGTGACGATCCTAAATAAAATACTTCCTCGAATTTATATGTCCATCATCTGAGTTTGGAGAGGCCAGAATCCCATCCTTTAACCATTAAAGTCAGGAATTTAGAAAACCACCTGAAGAATAGATTATTTTTTTTCTACCAAAGAGTCTAAGCTCAAGATCATGAATTCTTTGTTATCCACTAGGCCGTATTCACTTTTTAAGTTTTTTTCAAACACTTGACAAAAGAGTGCGGTTTCTGATGGAAAATAGCGAGTCACTAGTTCTGGAGACAGTGTTGCTTTGCAGAATACAGATAACTTGGGGGTGATGCCATTTGTTGTCTCCATTTAAATTCCTATCAATAGCAGATAATTTTTATGAGGAAGATAACTGTCTTTTGGGAAGGGGTGTGAGTCCCCCAGGCTGTCTCCCTGAGCCCACCAAGGAGCCAGCAGGGAGTACCAAACACAGATACTACCGTTTGGGGCATGGTTGGAGACAGTGGCTACAGAGCACTTTTACTCATGAATTTTTTTCAGGTCTTCATTTCTAACATCTCCCATTCTCTCCCTACCCTTTAGTATGGGACAGCCCTCCATATTAGAAAGATAGGAGGAAGAGCCATGTTGAGACTGATGCTGGAGCAATCCCTGCAGAAAGCCATGACCAAGGTTGAATGTACCACTCTGGGCTATTCTCTATTGCTTTTTGTTTTATTCAGACCTTTCCTATATCCATCCTCTCATTCCATCTCTTCCTCCTTTTGTCATTCCACCAAGTTGTTCATTCCCAAGGTAACCCACAAAAAAAATTAAATAGGTGTACTGAACTCAGTTGGACTCTTGTCAAATGCTCAAATGCCACATCTCTCGTTTTTTCCCTGTTCTTGTTCAAGTGTAAGTTCCTTCATCAGGGACCGTTCTGTGTGTAGGTGTTTCACACCTGGCTTTCTCAGTTGTCCGTGTAGACATTGCAATGGTAAATATGGCAAACAAGTATTAGATGGCTGGATCACAAAATATTGCATGATACCTGACTTGGTTTGCTTCACCGTGATAAATTCTCAGGGTGTTTTTCCAGTGACATGTGCTGAAAGAAGAGCAAAAAACCAATTAATGTACAGGTCATTGTCTTCTAATAGGCAAGGAACAAGATTTTGGGACTTCACTCCTTCAGCAGCTGTGTTACTAACTCACTGTGTAACCTTCAGCAAATCCCTTTATTGCATCTCTAAAATATTGGTAATGAATTTACGTTTTGTAAAGTGCTGGGAGATCCACAGATGAAAAGCACTATATAAGCTAAGTGTTATTAATGTGATTCACTCAGTGAAATGAAATCTCTGTTGAGCAAAATACTGTTCTGTAAAATTTATATTTAAAGTTACATATTTTACAGCACCAAGAGAATGAAGGTTGTGTCACTGTTTCCAACATATAAACTATATTTAGCAATTTATTCCTTGGCTTCTCTCTAAGTAAAAGAAAACAGCTTGATGTTTAAAAATAACATTTTGTAGGCTTGACGTTCATAATTTGGACTGGAATATTTTTTAAACAATTATTTAAAAAGAATGCAAAATCTCTTTCTGCTCCTATAGAATAAATTTTAACTCTTGTACGGGCCATATGTATGAAGGTTAGCCATTTATCTTTAATAGTTACTCCAATTTTATATGAACATTGCTATAGAAAAATGTTCCTGATGTCAACCATTTTTTTCTTCTCTTTTAATGCATTGCCTTTTTCTGTTGCATCCTGTGAAGCAGTAGGGCAGTGTCTGAATACTGGACAGCTCAGTTTTGTAGCAAAACCTCTCTATTTTTACTGCTGAGATGGGCTAAGTTGCAAAAGGTTATACAAACCGCATAAATGTAGGGAAGTATATTTGACTCTTAAAAACCTTTTGATTTTATTAACTGATATTACCTATAACATCTTCAAGGAAATTGGTTCAAACATCTGAGTTTTAACCCAATATTCTTTTTTTTTTTTTTTTTTTTAGAAGGAGAGCATTCATTCCTGATCTTCTCCTATAATTCATTTTCAAACATCTTTTTGTATAAAAAGCTTCTGGTTCACAGCGACTTCTGCCAGGCATACAGCCCAGCTTTTTTGTCTTGAATCAATTAATCGATTATCACTATTACTGGAGTCTAGGGAAGGAAGAAAAAAGCTTTTACAGAACTTTACCAGAGGATGTAACTAGTGAAGGAGAGGTGAATCTGGATTCCATCCTAGGTGAAATGTTGATGTGATTCTGATAAAACCCAAAAAGTCTATCTAAGGACTGTGCACGAGAGTCTTCCCATTTGTTTCCTTGGCTCCCACTTGTCATCACCATACCCAGAGGCACTAGAGTTGGACTCAAAAGTACCCTCTTATGAGGAGGTCAAACTAAATGGACACCTTTTTCTAGTTCTGGCATCTGAATTGCAACTCTGAGCTCCTACCACCTGACCTTTTTTTTAAGTTCCCTCCATTGGATATGACTTATTATCTATAGAAATCTGTTTGACCTACTATCATAGTCAAACCCCCTTTTGAGGAGCTTGAAGAAGCACTGAAGCACTTGCCTAGCTGTTTTCTTCACTTATTATACAAGACTCAGGTCTTGATGAATACGATGGTCCCTAACTTATTGTGAATGTCTGGCCACTAGACATTAGCTGGAGAAAGTCTGGAGGCTATGGTTAACCTGGAAAAGCATAGCTCTGAACCGGAAATAGAACCTACAGCAAAATGTAAATGTAAACCCAACTGATTGAGGAGGTGAAGCAATGTTTTGTAAAGAAAAACACACAACAGCCCCTGGAGCCACGGCCCTGTTTATAGTGGAGAGTTGAAGGTGCTACCATGAACTTTCTTTATAGCTAGGTCTGTAGCTGTTTTTAATTCCAATATAATATAATATAATACAATACAATACAATATAATATAGTATAGTATAGTATAGTATAATATATCAGGAAATTAGGTAGGTATCAGACTATTTCTAATCTCCAACAAGGCAAGCCTTGTTGCTTGTGCATTTCCTTGGAATACTACATGGAGATATTAAGTAAATCTTATGAATGATATTCGTTTTTGAATAGGTCCTTGTTTTCCAGACTTTAGACTCAAAGAGATATTCTTTGTCCACTTCTTCTAGATCAAGGCTAGACTTCTTCCTAGCAGTCAGCAGTGACTCTTTGAAATTGTTTTCAAAGCCAAATGTTGGCTGGAACTATTTTAGGCCTTGCCTTTGCTACCTTGGCCCTATCCGAAAGGAAGAAGTTTGCCCTTGAAAGAGAGTTAAACTGCTGTGATTCACCGACTTGGAAGAATTGCAGGATGCTGACTGCCTGAAGTGGTGCCTCCCACTGGACCAGTGCAAGTTTCCTTCCTTCTTGTCTGACCAAGCCATTAAGAAGTTAGTCAATTCCCTGAAGATTACTTCCAAGGAATATCCAAAAAGGAAATACCCAGCCCTGGAAAGGTAATTTACCTAGACAGGATTTGAAATGCAAGGTTCTCAGCTGAGGGAGAAAGTCCTATATCCCATCTGGCTGTGGGAATACAACTTCACAAGCTATTCATCCCTTGAGCTAACAACTGCAGACATTCCACTGGGAGGTGTCCTATAAAATCCAAAGTACTTGGAGATCCATCTATTATCGCATCCGGCCTGCTCAAGTAAGAAATGTGGCATATCGGTGTTCTCGGAGAAACAGTGGCAGGGCAGCATCCTCTATTTGAGAATGGTTTGAATCCTCATCTGTGTGTGATGTCTCCTGAACAGAAGCTATTTTTGACTTGGTGGAGGCACAAGTGGGAGGAAATGCCAGCTACCTGTCTTTAGGGACTCGCTGTAATTTGTTTCCTTTGTTCTTAAGGAGCAGATCCCCAGCTGGTGTGAAATGGCATTTCAGAAGAGCTACTCTTGTGAGAAACCAGTCCTATTGCCTGCTACACTGGTGGAGCTAAGAAACCAGTCTCCAGGCCAAAGTATGTTGTACTCTACCCGAACACAGTGATGTTATTTGAAATCAAAGGGGCTGGTAGGCAGAGGAAAGCTGACAGAGTATCTGCTTTTTAGAGTGAGAAATATACTTTGCAGGACCTCCAGCTAGTTAAAACATTTATCAGAGATTTTTATTTTTATTCATTCTATGTTTTCAAAGTCCAGTTTACTCCTGAGGAAAATGCACTGGAAAGGAACTTGTAAGGGACTGGAGTGACTGTATGGAAACGGGTAAAAGTGACTTGGGAGCTCTGGAGCGGTTTCTTGGAAGCAGGAGCATCCTCACCCCTGTGCTTCTTGGCCTCCTGGACATTTTTGAGTGAAAAATAATGGCTGTACGAAGACACAGCACTGGCATTAACAGACTGGTTTGAGAGCACCAACTCCCTGTGCAGATGAGAAAAGCTTTTAGTAGATAACAGATAAACACAGTTTTAATCCTTAATCAAGTTGGCTTTGGCCTGTAGGAAGACTGCATTTTAAAATATACCTCTTTCCACCACTTCTGTCCTTCCCCACCTTCTCTGCGCTCAACAGCCCAGGCAAAAATGCTGAAGATGTCTTCATTAAAAAAACCCAACAACCACAAACAAACAAAAAACCCCCAGTGTCTCCAGAATATCAGTATATCGAAAAACCCTGACAACTGTGTGAACATATTTTCAACACCTGTTCAGTACTTAGCCAGATGCCTCTTTATTTCAAGGTTTGTGAATACTTACCTGCTTGTTCGATATATTGGGTTTAAAACGTGCAAAATGATGCAGCAGGAGGAATTTGTGAAAGTTCCTTATCACAATCCCTCTTTGGAATCCCAAAAGTGAAACTTTGTGGACCAGATGGACAAATTTCTTCCTTTCTTTCTTGCTTGTGTGCCTCTCCCCATTTCTGTGCCTCAGTTTCCCCTTCTATAAAAAGTGCTTCTGGTTTGGACTTTGAAATTTGCTGTGCTCTACTGACGCAGAGTGGTGCTTTACACCACACTACAATTTCCAAGTAAAGAACTGCCCTTCTCCATAATAGTCAGGCTGGACAGTCACTACAATGAGGATGTGACTGCTTGGGTGGGGAGAAAAGACAACTTCTTCCTTGGTTTGGCCACTGAGATTTCGTCCTTTACGCCATTCTCATGATTCAGGGCTATTTGCCACATAAAGGTTTAAAAGGACTGTTCCTTCTTTGGGTGCAACTCTGATATGGATGCATAAATGCATCAGAATTTTGTTAAGCCTGAAACACACTTTTCTCAGAACTTTAATTTTTGATGTTAAAGATATAGCTGTCTCTCGCAGCACAACAGGCCTCTGACTTTCACAGCTCCAAGACATAGATGTCTGATTACTTAAGCTCTATTTGAAATTAAATTCCAGCCTCAGGGGCATTTTGATAATAAATTCATTTAGGGAAGAATTTTCTTTCACAGACACAAATATCCTCTACAGCCATGCTCCGTGCCAGTATATCCACAGAGAAAATTTTAGGGTACTTTCCCCACATTTTTCTTTCCTGTATTCTTTTCTATGGTTTGAGTACTTGATTCACCACTTCTTTTGGCAGGTACTACCCTCCTGCACTTGACTCAACTTTATTGCACTTCCAAGTTTTCCTCAAGCTAAGCACGTCTACATCGCTACTTAAATCTGCCTTTGAGGATGCCACCAGCCCGCCAACACATCTGAGCTTCCTTTCCCCTCTTAATCCTGCCTTGTATTCATAGCAGAGTCACCTTGATGACTGTTTGTTGCTTCTCCCCAGATTCCCCCTTATTTTGGGGGAATAGAGTGAGGAATTAGCAATCAGGCTGGAGGCGGGGCTCACGGAGTGGATGCTGGCTGAATCCGCGTGCTCAGAGGCCATCGGCCAAACAAGCTCCGGGCATGCTGAGCACCCAGGGATGAGGACCAGGAGGGTGAGGGTGACCTTGCGGGCAGGTGGTGGAGTTGGGCTGAGCCCTGAGCCCAAGCTGGTACTTCGTATGTGTGGAAGGAGAGGGAGTTTCCCAAGCAATAGTGGTTTTGATTCCTTGCAGAGAGGAAGGTAAATAGAATTTTAAAAATGAGGCTGAGAGAAGTGAATAGCTTTCTACTGGCTTTGGTTTCCCCCAGGAATCATTTCTGATCCTGTATTTTTGTCTCTAACAAATTTAGACCATATTTTCCTGTTGCTGTATTGTATTTCAGCCTTCATTTGATACCAGAGTACAGTGGCTTAT
Source organism: Fulmarus glacialis (assembly GCF_000690835.1). Lineage (NCBI taxonomy): Eukaryota > Metazoa > Chordata > Aves > Procellariiformes > Procellariidae > Fulmarus > Fulmarus glacialis. The sequence continues at coordinate 125,937 of NW_009204851.1, forward strand.
AACAGTGATCAAAATGAATGTTGAATTCCCAAGGACTTTGCTGAGGTTGCTGTATCCAACACTTAGAAAAGCACTTTGAAAAGGGGACTAAGGATTATTATTCCCATTTTATGGATTCGGTGTCATATTATCGCAGACATCAAGACAAAGGATTGTCTTGTATGTATTTCTTGTCCACAGGAAACCAAGGAGGGAGGTGGAAATCTCAAGATAAAGAATATTCCAGCAAATTTGCAGACTGCTTCCAGCAAAAAGATAAGCACTTCATCTTCTGTGGTTTGCCTCACCTTGATTTCTACTTTTTTTTTTGCTCACACTAACCCCGTCTAGGAAGAGGGAAAAGAGAGAGAACATTCATGTAGGACTTGCAGGAGTTTTGCTTGTAGCCGAATTCTGCTATCAACCACTTCTCGGGAAATCTTGCTTACAGGGACTGGATTTTAGGACTGCATTTGCATTCAATGATAATGGTTTTCTTTTAGTCCAGCTGGGATAACTGCAAATATAGTGCCCAACTGCAACTCTGTGGAAGGGAGAGTGCAAAATAGATTACACTTCTAAGATGAGTGGAGCAGTGGGAAGGCAAAATGCTCAAGAAAAATCCACACTGTTAGAGCCCTAACAAGGACTCTTGATTATACAGGTTAAAATAACTCCTTGGCTATGCCTTGTATCCATTATTATTATCACTTCCAAGTGGGGCACTTATTTTTTTTTTAAAAACAGGTAAAGCTTTAAAAAAATAGCCTGGATCTTTAGATAGAATTGAATGTTCTGTGACTTTAAATGAAAGCTCCACTGTTGTTGGGCAAATAAATTTAAACCACTTAACATGGCAGAGAAGGTCAGGCAAGCTTATTATAGTGATCATAGCGTTACAGCTATTGCGATTGACCGCTGCTCTTTGGAATCACCAATAATCAGAGGCCGCAAGCTGTGTTTGCAGAGAAAGGTCATCATTCATTTTTTTCGAAGCATTAATATCTTTTGTTTGTTTGGCTCAACATGAAACAGGAATCGATAGAGGTAATTCACAGAGCAATTAGCCCCTCATCTGTCAAACGGTGTCTGGGTGTATTTAACAAAAAGACCTTTGGAAAGGTTTAAAAAGGAGGAAAGTGCCTGTACAATCAACAATTTATATTTTCTACATGACACATTGTGTATGTATCTGTGAAGAGAAGGGACCTTGGGACTAAAAAAATATACATAAAACATGCTGTAAATCTGTACTCAGACTTTGAAAACCTACAGTGAGACAAACTGTTAACTGACTTGGAAAAGTTTTCCGTGCTGTTCTTAGCGAAGATAAAGATTTTCTACCCGAGGCTTAGGGAAAAAGTTAGACAGCTGTTCAAAAACTTGTCAGATTAATTACATGAAAAGGAATGGGGCAGGATGAAACGTAAGAGGGCAGAGAGAGAGGCAAAAGGGCCCTTGCAGCCCTGCTCCTGCAGTTTAGGGCACTGTGAGTCCCTTTCTCCCCCCAGAGGTTTTTCTTTATGGGGACACTTTGGAGAGTTAAGGAAAGCTGAGAAAAAGTGCAGAAATCAGAACGTAAGTTATTGCTCTGTTACACGTATGAAATCTTTATATAAGCACTGCTGAACTCTCAAATTTGAGAGACTACTGGGAGGATAAAGCTACAGCAGATCAAGGGCGCTTTATTTCTGAATGAGAGTGTCTACCAGGGGATTTAATATACATTAAGAGTTAGCTGTAGAGTGCCTGTGTTTGGAGGTAGAAGACTGGCAAAGAGCGTATGGACTGTTAAAAAAGGGTGTATTTTAGACGTATCATAAAAGGTTTGGAGGTCGTCCCAGAAGTTCAGATGCTTATTCCAGATAAAATTTGGCTATCTCAGCTGCTTAAGAATAAGGCTCTGGACTTTATTAGATGAGTAATTGTAGGTTAAGCTTTCCTCATTTTTTGTCTCAATGCTGAAATTCTGTATCATGTTAGAAAGCTTAGAGTTGGTGAAAATTAAGACTTCTTCCGAAGTCCAGGACTTCGAGTTCCAGTTAAGGCGAATTTTAAAACTCCTACCAGAAAGCTTTCTGTACTTTCCTGTTCTCAGTGATTTTTATACCTTATCCTGCGGCATCAATTTTACTTATTTAGTTAGTCAGTTAGTTAGTTGGTTAGGTATCCTCAGGACTCAGAAGGTGCTGTGGAGCCCACACACATTGGCAACACTGGGAATTTTGCTTAATCGGAGCCTGTAGAAGTTTGGATCTTTGGTGCTATAGACCTAGGCAGATACTCGTTATAGTCGCTCAATTCATTTAAATAGGTTTCTAGCAGTAGACTCCACATGAAGGTCTTCAGATTTGGACAGAAGGTGTGTTAAGCCCCGCTTGCTAACTCTGTCATGTTCTCAACATGTTCTTTAGACCCTCAACCCTAAGTCATTGTCAAAGGCACCAAAGGCATCTGTCGAAAAAGCAAGAGAAAATGGTTCTTGAGCACTGTTGATACTTTAAAGTTGCTTCGAGATTCCAGCTGTTGTCCTAGATCTAAGACTGACTCTTTTTCCATCAAGCTTTCTGTGATTTTGTTTTTGGCCTTTTTTTTAACTGAAACGCTGAAATAATTTGAAACTTTTTACTTCATGGGTGGTCATTTTAATTTGCAGTAAAATGAGGAGATTTTTTTTGTGACCTCAAAAAGCCTGTCAGTGATTAGTGAAACTTTTATCATATATTGTGAAATTAACACTGAAAATTTAAATGTTTATGTTCTAGAAAAAAAGTGCTATTTCAATCTGAAGAAAATTTAGAGTAAAATATAGCAGTCAGCTTTTTGTTTGCAAGATCTTAGTTTCTTAATCTTCAAAATGCAAAATATGTAGTGAATGAAATAAAATAATAAATTAATTTTCCTATCATCTCAATCAATTTCCTGATAGGCTGATCTCCATGTCACATCTCTAGTACTGTAGTATTAGTTCACAACTGCTTTGGTAGTTTCTCTGTTTCTTTGTTTTCTTTTCCTTTTAGGTATTGCCATAAGCTCCTAATGCCAATTCTGGGCTTCTGCGGAGAACAGCTATAGGAAAAACTTTTCCTTACTACATACACACTTTTAAATCGAAGGCATCCAAAACAATAGAAGTTAAACAGTCAATGAATTTTTTACTGATATTTCACTAATTTTTAACATTTTTTATTTACAGTGCTGTGCAGATAGTTTGAGAAACTGCACAAAAACCAGCTTTCAGATTCTAGTCCAAGGGCAATCAGTGGTCTGTGAGATTACGGCAGGTGGTCTTCAAAGTCCTATCATCTTTGTGGTCAAAGTTCTATTATCTTTTTGGTGTTTTTTTCAATTAAAAGTTTGATTAAGTATGCTTGGTGGTTCATGACGAATTTGGAGTGCTGACAATGCTCTGTTTGCCCCCAAAGTGTGAGAACCAGTGCTCTAGAAGAGGATTATATTCCTTTCTCTTTTGATAATGGTGAGTTAAATTCTTGCAGGCTCTTCTGTGAATTTTCTCTGATTTTATGAATCTATTCTTAGATTTAGCTAGATGGATAGGCTGCTGGGGACTGTGTTACTCTGTTATTGTCACTGAGGTAGGATAGTCCATCAGCAAAACACCTCTTAAATATCAGTTCTGGCTACCATCCAGAGAAAACCAAGACATGCTATTGAACAACACTTAGGACCAAATCTTTCTTCCTCCTCTGCCACCAGTAAGCAAATTCGTTAAAGGTCTTGGCCTGTATTTAAAATAACATGAGCTTAAAGAACTTGCTAGTGTTTCATCTTAGAAGACATTAAGTGTTAGAGGAAAGGCCAAAAAAAATGTTGGCAGACTCCTCATCCAAGAAGTTCAAAGATGGTGTTGATACCTAGATGTCCAATCTATCCTTACACATCTGTTTGCCAGGCAACTTGTCTAAGGAGTTGGGCAGGGTTTTCAAAGGAGCAAATGGCAGTGAGACGCCTGACTACCATTTGTGCCTTTGAAAAATCTACCTTCTTGTCTACAATGATGTTTCCCCGAAAATTTACCATCAGTAGTAAGAATAAATGGTTTTGACAGTCACTCAACAACTGCAAGCAATTAGAACCATCTAGATCTGCACTGACTCTACATGCCACGGCATTTAAAATACCGGCAGTCAGTTTGTTAGCACTCCCATTGGTGAGCACAATCTCTGTCTGTATCTGTGAAACATTTCCAGGTAAGTCAGTTACGAATAATTGCCATTCCAAACAAAAAGTTAAAAAAAGAGGTGGAGACCTTTGTGCCTTGCACAATAAAGGGAAAACATTGCATAGAAAGTCAGCAAAAGCCAAAGAATCTCAAGAGAAAAAGACAAAGCTTATTTAGAGGATTTACAGTAGTATTTTTACACATCACAGCAAGTCAGAACTGGAAATGAATGAGTTTAAGGCATGCTGTCATTCAAAAAAGAAACAAAGCACTAATTGCTGTTTGGCATCACGTTTTTGTTTATATTTATGACTGCCTTTCTTAAAAGCCTGACTTCCTATTCATGTGCAGGTTTCCTTAAACAGTTTTAAACTAAACAATTAAACTTTCATTCATGGATATAATCTAATAGGAAGGAATTCTTCTGTCAAGTTGTTTTATGCTCTTGATGAAGAAAATATTTCAAGTTAGCTTTACAAATCTTTTAGGACAATAAAATCCTGTAGGACAGCAACTCTCAAGAATAACCCACACTATGTCCCTACA
>NW_009204851.1:130675-135918 GCF_000690835.1 Fulmarus glacialis
CCTTTTTGTGGCGACTTTGGCAGCTGCATTTTCTTAGCTGAGAGCAACATTTCTTGGAAATGGAAGGGATATTTATCTCTGTTTTGCAAAGGTCCAGGGTACACCTGTTCTTTATCTCAAGGACCTATCCAAGGGTAACTTCAAGACTCGCCTGGTTTTCCAGACTTGGCAAATCTTCAAGTTTAGCCTCAGGAAGAGTCAAGGGTGTCCTCTAGAGGGTATGTGCCCTATCATACTGAACGAGCACAGCAGCTGGAAATCAGTTTTCAGCCATGTGTTGGACCATGGAGCATCCTGCACTTACAAGTGCTTTCTGCAATGACTCATAAAATATCCAAAGCTTAAGAAATGTGAATGCTTTGCCTTTGAGGACAGTAAATTCTGAAGTAAAGAACTGACAAAGTGTAGTGATAGTAAAGGAGTTTGGCTAGATGACACAGAAAACCCATGGCAGAGGCAGAAATCGAACCAAATTCCAAGGCAGGGACAGACAGACCTCTTAGAAGTCCTGTAAATAAAGTCTCTGTTGAAGTTGAAATATTTCCACAAATCATTTTGGCTTTGAAATAGCATATTTTACTGAAAAGTTTCCAGTTAGCTGTGTTGTTAACAACAGGCCAAGTCCTGAAATCCTTTACTCAGGTAAAAAGAGCAACAAAATGTAGAATAGCTTCTATGGTGAACCCAGTAGGTATCAGATGGAGACACGTACCTGGAACAAACCTCAGGCCTGGATCAGGAGAAAGGCACGCTTGCTTTCTACTGGAGCCATGTCACACGCTTCTGTCCTGCCGTTAGTGTGGGAATGCTTACACAGATTGCTTTCAGAGCCTCCACAGTGCTTTACGGAGGTTAGGTCTCTTATTTATCCAGATCCAATTTGGATCTGGATATTGCTGAATTTTTGAGGGCCCTCATATAATGAGCTCTGGGCCACAGCCAAATCTGTGCAATAGAGAAGGCATTTTCAGAGAGAGTCCTGTAAACCTATTTGGACTGGATTTTCAAAAGCACTTTTTCAGACACTCGCGAGTGCCTTTAAAAAACCCATCCTTTGAGATTTGGATTTCAGAAAACATTCAGCCTGACATGAAGGATAAAGGTCTTGCGATAATAATTGCAGCATCGAGGCCTGTCCAGTCTTCTTTCCCTTTGACTGAATTGCCAGCCCATTCCCTCAAACCAGGACAGGACGCAGTGTGCCTGGGTTTCGGTTTTACCATCTCCGGTTGAATGCGACGATAGCATTTTTTGTTTTGGGTTTGGTTTTGCTTTTTTGAAGTAAAGAGCTGCTAGAAGAAAATTGTTAATTCACCTACGGTTAGCAGACTTGCGTTTGAGAATCTGTCACGCTGCTGTCACACTTCTCATCTATATTATTAACTACTCGTATCTCACAGGCAGTCCCTGTTTATGGCGTTTCCATTAATAAGTTTTCTCAGGTAACCTCATAGAGTTCTAGTGCTCAAATTTTACTGAAGAATGGCCTGAATGTCACATTTGTGAGCAGAACTGGATTTTCAGTTCCTGTCTTCCAAAACTCTCATGAAATATTTTTTTGGCTCCACCTCAATCTCTGTCAGACTATTGGTTTTAGGTGGACTTGTTTGTGATTGCTGGAACCTACATAGAGACGTCTTCTGACACTCCTCCATGTACACACGGTCTCGATACCTTCCTCAAGCCCGCTCCCTCTCCTGCAGATATATCATATCTACTTTGATATTTGATCCATGTGCTCCCAGTAGAAATCTTGTGACAAATTGTTCTTTTACATCATTGCCAAATGCCTCAAAGTGAAAACATACTTTGGGTGGGGAAGGAAAGTTAGTTATAAGTTAAATGAAAGCAAAATTAGGGACCTGCTAATAAAATTAGATTTTCTTGACACTTTTAGTCAATGCAAAAATAATTGTGGGAATATAAAAGGTTTTTTATGGTCAATTATTCTTGTCTTAGTAAGTATCTATAATCATAACCGCCTCTGAATAGGTAATAATCCTCAGTAGGGAGAAGAGAAACTTCCCTGCAGGACCATAAGGAAGGTAAAACATTATCACATGCATGCATAAAATATATTAATATTGAGATGGTGCCAGTGCTAAGGTCAGATGGTTAGACGTCTTTTCTTCCCCAGAAAATATACTGTTCCACCTTATTGGACTGCTGACATCCAACTGATCTGCATTATTGCTCTTTGGCAAGTGTATATGCACCTAAATATTTCAGATAATAGGTATTACAGTATTAGGTAAAAGCTTCCTTGAAGTCTCAAGCAATATCAAAGAAGTATAAATTGTAGAATAAGAAAGATGACGATGACACTGGAAAGCTTTGAATGAGATGTCATTTTGCATTTAGGAAGACAACTGAAAAAGTTAAGACAAAAAGAGGGCAAAAATGCTATCCCCTCATTTTTTCAGCAAATGCCCTTAAAGGTGTACAAATGACCTCTTAGCAGAAATGAGTTTCTCTTGGCTTTCAGACACTGTTTATTATCTGGGAAAGAGATGAGGAGGAAAAAGCAACAGAAAAGTCTGACAAATTATGCTTATTTGAAGGTAAAATGCTTCTCATCAGCAGTGCAGTGCGAAGGTACTGTACATGTCAGCTGGATGTTGACATGTTCGTGTTCTTCACAAGGTCCTTCACCAAGCGTGGAGTATGAAGAACTTTTCTGGGGAAAATCCTCCCGGAATCTGAATCGAGTGACATCACTGTCCCACACATCATGCCTGGGAAATCCAGATTACTCCTGGTAATAAAAGGGGAAAAGGAAGCGTGTTTTGTAAATAGGGAGCTTGAACCCAGATTCTCTGGCTGCCACCCAGATGTCTCTCAGTACAAATGGGCTCATCTGATCTCTCCAGTCAATTTTATTCTGGAAAGTAGCCAGTGGGCCTAGTTCATGACCCAGTGATGTCATTATAATTCATTTTCGCTCACCACCAAGCCTTCTGAACTTTCCATTTTACAATGGGTCTTTTTAATAAAGAAGGCAGTCATGAATAGAATTCATAAGCACTCCTAATGATTTATAATCTTTTTTTTTTTTTATCTTTAAAATGGACAATCCTGCCTTCTCTGTCGAAACTGCTTAGGGAGGTTTATTTCTTCTGTCATAAAACACAGTATAGATTTTATAGGTAAAATGAATGCTATTGCCACCTATTTAAAAAGGGTAGCTCTTGTGAATATAAAAAGTCCTCTTCTGGTAATAAAGAGGTAGTTACTGGATCAATGGGTCTCTGGTTATGGCAAATGTGTGGAGGCTTTCATTGGAATGACTGGAGCACTTTCCCATCACCATCGGTGAGGTATTGCAGTTGCACGGCACGGTACGAGTGCGACGGAGGAGACCTGAACAGCTGCGGCATGTATAACCTGCAGCCTGTACCTGCACAAACAAGACATTGCTGAACTTGGCTCCAGCGCCCTCCTGAAGCCTTGCCTCATTGAACTTGTTTAACCCCTCCCAGCTAAAATAAACTTTCCTGAGATTACTTCACTTATCCTCGGCATGGATCTTTTCACCCCTGGGTTGTAGGAGCTGAGTGGATGATCAATGCATTTGCAGCCTGCACTGTAATTTAACTTGCTGTGTCTGACAGGAGATGTGGAATTGCTAAAGAGAAGCTTTACTTGTAATCTTCTTATCATCTTATCCTGGAGTGTTTGTGAAGGGGGAGGCCTTTCCAGCAGAGACTCGGAGTTGAGGGTTAATGCTGAGAAAGAGAAATTGCCCTATGGTGCGTCTGACTCGGTGACCTGATAAAACATGCTCTGGACAGCTCATGAACCCTAGCCTCTAACTACACACTGCGCTCAGGCTTTCCTGCGCTAACAGCACTTGCCTTCCTTTCATAAGCTCATTAAGAAAAGTCACTGGCTGTAAATATGATGGTGAAAAAAAAAAAGCAAATCTTTTCTCCCTTCCTCTCCTTCTTGCTCTCTCTCATTTCTGATGCTATTTCAGATCTTCCCGGCTGAACAATAATTAGCACAAGTCTTGGGTGATTAATGGAAATTAGACGAATGGCTCGGCAGTACTAAGAGCTGGAAGGAGGCAAGGATCAGTGGCACAAGGGGAAAAGGTGCAGGAAGTCAGGAACTAAGAGATCCTGGAAAGAGGACCTGAGTTAGGAAATGGAAGGAATGGAAATAGGGACTAAAGAGAATAAAAGGAATGAAAAGAGGAGCGGGAATTGAGAGGAACTTGGAGGCAATGAAAGAGAAGAAATACCCATTGGAAACTGAATAATGGGAGGAAATTCAGGCATCTGGGTAAGAGCTAAGAATTGCTGGCTTCTAACTGGAACTGTGCAATGGATTTGTTGCACAGCCTTAGCTAAATGGCTTCTTTGAGGAGTAAGCAAAAGGAAGGGAATGATCCTGCCAAGCTCCCATTACCATCTGTGGAAATCTTTCTATTATTTCCTTTACTAAGAGCTGGATCAAGCTCTAGGAGAAGGGACATAAGAGGGGCCAATAGGAGAAACTGCAGAGACAGCTAGTCAAAGCAGAAAGGGAAGCAGAAGTGGGATTTTAGGATTAATCAAGAAGCTAATGGGGAGCGGTGACAAGCCATGAAAACCAGTTTTTGTAACATAACATCCTGCAGACATAAGTGAAATGTCTTAAAGCTTTCACATGCAGTCATACTGTAAAGTTGATAATCCTACAGAAGCGCATGGAATTAATTAAAACTCCTTTAAAGGGCTATTAAGGGGAATTCCAACTTCTTTACTGTCTGAGTGCTGTTTCACACAGTTGTTATTGATTAGACTTGAGTTGTAAAGTGGTTTGTAAGAATTAGGGAAGGGCAAATGGTTTAGAAATAGACACGGTGGGTGTTCAGACTGGAGCAGACCAAACTCAAATAGTTATGGCTACTGTATTATTAGATACTCCTCTCATTTGAGAAGGAAAGAGGAAAAAAACCTCCCTTGGGTGAACCTCAGAGAAGTTTTCCAATAAGTCTTTTCCCACATCTGAGAATTTTTTGGTAGGAGGCAGTCAGATCTCAAGTCTGGAGAGCTTTGCTGGCTGTGAGCTACATGCAATGTATGTGGCCCATCAAACCATAGGTGCCGGTGATAGGAAATGTACTCCTAGGTGAGTCTGCTTCTGATCCTAGTCTTAGTCTAGTTTTATTAGTACCAGATTTGATGTAGACTTCATTCACAGTCCTCAATGTGATGAGCTCTTCAAGAAGGTGTTGTTAGCTCTAAGTGGAGGGGGGG
>NW_009204852.1:0-35313 GCF_000690835.1 Fulmarus glacialis
GGATCCCCTCGCACCGGCCCGCGGCGCTGGGGCCCTTCTCGGCCCTGTCCCCGGCCCCGGGGACCGATTTTGAGCCGCGTTTCGGGTTCCCGGAGCGAGCGTGAGGTGCCACCCGCGGTCGGTGAGCTCCCTTCCCGCTGCGCGCCGGCTCCCGCGGGCAGGAGTGCGGTCGTGAGGGGGAGAAAAGTTTTTGTCGCTGTTTCCCTGCAGACTTTCTTACAAATAATGTGGTGGTGCCTTGTGTGCAGGCCTCCTGGGCTTTGCCGTGTTTCTGCTTTCCCTTGCTTGTTTTTCCGTCTCATTTGATCTTCAGGGCCTGCGGGCAGTAGATCAGATTTCCTCTGGAAAGCGGTGAACAGCAGCAAAACCCCAGCAAGGCTTGCTCGCCGGGTTAAGGGGACCATCGGCTCCAGGAGATCCCTTTCTGGTTGTGAAGTTTGTAGAGTTGCACAAGGAACTGGACTGAGGAAGAAGTGCGAATGTAAAATAAACCATTGAGTAAAAATTATTGTCAGCCTGGGTCAGGGAAATGCGTTCGTTATGTCGTTTCTGGCACAAGTGAGGGATGTGAAAGCTGCTTAAATTCTCAGATGATGTGCCTGGAAGATAATCTTCGCAACTCTGCTTTTAAAGATGAGAATGATAGTACTGATGTTTGAGTAATGAAGCTTGAAAGCAAAGTAATAGCCAAAACATACAAAATTGACTGATGTGTTTACTTTCTTATGGCTCTGTTAATCTCCAGATGTTACAGTATGCAATTTTTAGGCAACTTTTTTCTCTGTGGCAGGTGCCCTGCTTCCTGCTTTGGGAAGGCTGGTGTCCAGTGGTGCTCTTGGGAACCAGAATGGCGATGGGGTCTCTGAAGTCAGTGAGTAGGGAGCGCTGGGGAGAGTGAGACCCAAGCCGTGTGGCTTAAATGGCACCTTATGTTTGAGACCCAGCCTTCCCTGTGTCAGATTAATGTATTAACTTCTGGTACAGTTGGGTGATAAAATAAGACAAATTCATCTTTGCTGGGCAAGGGGAGCTGTGATTCTCTCTTTTCTACTCAGTAGCACTGTGGCTGAATGGCTGGGAAAGGATGACATGAGTTCCTGTTTTTTTCTGTGTCTGATCTCTTCCTGCCTTGAACCTAGACTTTTTTTCACTTAATAGTAATCCTGACATGCATCTCCATTTATTCTTTAGCAAAATACCAACTTTCTGCTAGTGTTTCTCTCAGGTGGGTCTTCTGTTTGGCTTTTTCCTTTTTTATTTTTGGCCTGCTATCTGCTCTGCCTGTTGTCCTTTACACATGGTGCGTGCCTAGGGCAGAGCCTACCTGTTGGATGGGCTCCAAAGGTGAGCTGCCTTGGGGGCTCTGCACTTCTTCAGTCCTGATGGGCTTAATATGGGAGGTGCTGAGTTAGTCTTGGCAAGATCTAAGTTGCTCTCTCCAGCAGAAACTTGGAGGGAGAGGGGCAGCAGTGTCAGCATGGGGCAGGTGGGCACGTGGCAGTTGTTCATGCTCAGGACATCGTAGGCCTCAGCTGGCTTGAAAAATTGCTCATAAACCTCTTTGGTACATGATCTAGGGAAGACTGGTTATAGCAAGATGGCTTTCTGACAGTAATTGTTGCCTCTAGAGAGCAGATGTCAGTACTATTGGTGTAGTAGGGGTCATGTTAGAGAGAGGGATTACTTGTTTTCTGTGAAATACTTACAAAGTGTATCTAATATCCCACAACTTCATGGTGTAGACCCTTTATGTAGATGCTTCTCTGATTTAGGCTCTATTAGGTCTTCAGTCTTCCTTGGGCATCTCTCTGCTGATGGTCTTTGCATCTACGATATTAATAACAGTTGCCTCCGTTGAATTTTCAGCTCAGGCTCTGCTTTTTTGGTTCTGATAAAACCCAAGAAGCATTCATTTTTGGGACAGCTTGTCTTTATGCTTGAAATCCTTTTGCATTGTAGGCAAACATTTCATTTTACATACGAAGCTGCTGAGCACGAAGGGCTAAATGTTCATGTTTACCCCCAACACTCCCCTCATTCAGCACACGCTTTCTGAGGAACTGCTTCGTATACCAGTATTGGTTCCCTGACCTCTCCCCTGCACACAGTCCAAAAACTCCACCTCTGCTTTAGGCTCTGAGCTCCTGCATATGCCTTCAAAGTAATTGCAGAATGTGGGTAATTCTCACTGTCTAACTTTACTGATCCAGGAGTTTAAATATGTTGGCTGCAGCTCTTCATATTAAGTCTTTGGGGACTGGAAGTAGAACTTAAATATCTTTATTTTTGGAATTTTATGGGCTTATTAGTAAGTTCTTTCATGCTTATCAACTTCTACAGTGTTTATGAACTGAGGATCTTTGGTCTTAAATGCTGAAACATCCATTTTCAGTGGTTTATATGGTGATAGCTACTAAAATTCCTGAGCTGAAATGGATCTGGAGGGAATATATTGAAACCCAGATTATTTATTACACTAAGGAATATTGGAATTATACTCAGTTTTGTAATAGATGGTAAATATTTTAACTTCACATTTTTCAGTTGTTCTGCCAGTGTTAATGCTGACAATTTCTTTCCAGATCTGTCTGTGAGAATCTGGAGATGTTTTATTTAGTGCAGCCTCCAGGAACGTAAAAAAGACCCCTTTCCAAACCGGAGAGTATGTAAAACTGCTTGGTAAACTTCAGGGTTTTATTTATTCTTCTTCCCACTCCTCCTCTTAATTAGGTTGCCTGTCATTCTGAGAGTCCTTAGTGATTTGAACCTCAATAAGACATACGTTTGTGTGAAATACGGATATTCAGCTGCATGAAACTTAGGAGATGTTATTTGGGCCAGTGAGAGTGCTTTTTTGAAGCTGAAATGCAGAAGCATTGCAAAAACAGAAGTAAAAATCAGGGTATGCTGTTTGCATGGTGTGACAGTTGCTTTTTTTTTTTTCAATTTGCTGCTGTTGTTTAAGTAACTTGTGATAAATACAGCCTCTTCTGAGGGAGTGAATCCTGCTTCTACGAAGCATTAGGTGCCTTTTGTTTAAAGCAAGTTATAGAACTGTCAGTATGTTGAATCTGTCAAAAAAGAACATCGTAACAGATACAATTGTGTGGGGAGACTTACCAGCCTTTTTTAACTTATGTCCAGTTATAAGAAGCTGCATAGTAGATGGGTTTAGCTTTACCCCAATCCTAACAGATGGCAGCAATTTCCAATTCAAATGGCAGTTGAAGTGGAGTCTTAAATGAAAAGTAACTTCTAGTCCTTGCAAATAAAAACTTCTTATTGCCAAATGTAGGGGGTGAATAAATGAATACCCTAGGAAATCCCACCTCTGAATGATTTTACATCTGAAGCAATTACTTGTTTCAGTGTTCCTTGTATATTGATAAGACTAACAGAAGATTTCTTTTGTGGCAAGACCAAAGGACCTCTTGAATATTAGTAAGATACAGATTTGATCATTAAATTTATATATGAAGGTCAGGCAGCAGGCTGAGTGTATGTGGCACCAGAGGTTTTGGTTACCCCGTCCTGCTGCTAAACCTCTCTTAAACATGGCATATTATATCTATCCTGTATCTGTTACAAATGCTGCTCCTCTCAGAAGTGTGGAAAGGTCAACCAAAAGAGCTTTGCATCTTTGCTATAGCATGGCAGGGAGCTGCACAAAGGCAGGTGGTTGTGTCCTCCCATTGCCTTGCCCTAGTGCAATGAGGGTTTTCCAGAATGCAGCAGAATTTGGGAATCCTTGTCCTCTCTGACTTTTGTCTTCTAGACAAGAAGGCTCCTACATAGGCGCTGCCTACAATTTGCTTGTGCTATGCAACACTTCCACGCTTCTGAGAACCCTGTTCTGGTATAAGGGTGGCCACAGTAAGCGTGCTTGCAGTTATCAGCATGCTGATAAGTTCCTGCTGTGAGCTGGTAACTGCCAGTTCTTCAGCTGGCGTGTGGCGATGGAAAGTACATGCTGCTTTATCAGTTGAAATCAGCTTATTTAAACCAACACTCCTCAAATGGTGTTACGTGCTTCTGTAATGAACTCGAGCCTCAAATGGGAGGGATGGAGAGTGCCTTCACCCTTCACTTGTGGTGAGCAGCAAAGGAGGGGGAAGGGGCACACTGCTCTGGGGGTAGAGGCAGTGCTGTGGGCCTGAGAGAGGAAGGGGAAATCTTGCAAAGTGGATGGTATTTCACTTCTGTTCTTCCTTCTTCCACTCCAGACACAAGCTGGAGACTAAGGCAGTGTTCAGGTGGGTCAGAAAGGGGAAGATGAAGAGGCCCAGTGGGTATAGGATATGAAGAAAGGGGAAAATACAGCAGTAGGGAAACCTATATAATGAGTTGAGCAGTGACTGAAGTCATCACTAAGGATTGTGGGTCATGTTAATTTTGGGTTTTTTGTTTGGTGGGGTTTTTGTTTCTTTTTTTTGTCATGACTTCTCTGTGTCCCAAGAGCTAGTGTCTTGGGATTGTTTTGACCGCAGTGGCATGCGCGTTCCCCCTGCCACAGCCCCCAGAGGAAGGAAAATGCCTGAAGGATGGAAAGGATATGCTTCCTGCAGGCTGTGGCTGCTCAGATTAATTTGCTATCAGATGAGCACATGTGATTGCTGCCTCAAACCAGGAAGGCCATCATTTGGAAAACCAAGATCTTGCTGCCTCGCCTTCCCTCCTCTGTTGAAGGGAATCATCAGGCTTGTTACATAGGTTTTGGATGTAAATAAACACTTAAAGTCAGCTAAATAGGCAGACCTGTTTAAATGGTGGCTTGTCCCTAGGAAGGAGTATTTCCAGGCCTGGCTTCTTGTTTTGGTTTTGGGCCAAGGAATGTCTAAGGGAGGCATTCAAAACATTCCCTGTATAACTAACTGGCTTCCAAAATGTGCCAGCTAAGTGTAGTTGGCAAACGGTTCTCGCGGTGCCGTTCGTGACAGCTTGAGCTGATCTAAGCTGTGGCTGTTGAACACTCCTTGCTTTTTCTCCTGTGCCAATCCTGTTTTCCTTGTTTTATTGTTCACGTGGTCAGCTGGCTCAGATAACTGATAAGACTGCTGGTGTTGGTGGAAGAGGAGGAAAGAGGGAGGTAACACAGTCCCAATTCTGATGGCTTAGGCTGCCGTGGTACCACCTGCTTAAGCAGCAGTTTTAAGGTTGCTGTGAGTGGGTACAAAAGCCTGCTCCTCCAGAGGGATGCTCCTGCCACCCCTCCTGGTCATGTGTCCTCACTGCTCCTTTGTGTTGGCACAGATGTTCATCTCACCTGAGTTAGATCAGATCTTGATCCAGCTAAAAACTGCCTCAGCAGACAAAAGGCTTGTGCTGGCTTAGCTTTCCGAATGTTTTGATGTGTAGATCATCTGCGCGTGGCAGATCTCCTTGAGCTGCTCAGTGCTGCCCGGTGAGGCTGGACGGCAGTCCCGTGACTAGCTGCTGGCCTTGTCACACTGTGCCTCCCTGCTGCCTGGGGCTGCTTGCTCTGGCCAGGCTCCCAAGCTTGTTTCTGTACAGCAGGTAGGTGTTGTGTATGTGCTGATGGTGCAGCACGATCCACTGCTCTCGGGGCAGAATGGCATACCCTGCCGTGCTTCTGGGCAAATGCTGGCTGAGAGTGACTGCGGAAGCATAGCTTAACTTTTGCTGCTTCTAATGCGCCTTTCTTGCTTGTGGTTTCACAACAATGCCAAAAAAACCCTCAAAAACCCACCACTGAGAAAACCTAGTTAGTTCACTGTCAGCTTGGATCCCTGAGGTGGCTCAATCTGCAATAAGGGAAAATGCACACCTGCAGTTGTGCTGGGAGCGTTGTTGAAAGGAGAGCTCTGTGCTTCTCCTGTCTAGTTCTGAGACACTATCTGGGAAATTTTCTAGTGTCTTTTCTATCCTGAATCTTTGGGACAAATCTAGATTAGAGGGTGACTGTGTGTATGTATTGACTTTACAAGGATTTGAAATGCATTAGGGCATACCTAATTAAGTTTAAGTGTCTCCAATGGGCTGCTAGTCCCTAACTGAAATTTACTGTAACCTTTTTTTTAAAAAAACAAGCTCACAGCTGTATTAAAAAAAACATATTAAGGTTGGGAAAAAAGATGTTGAACTCTCTTCTAGATCTTCAAATGTATGATACAGATATGTGCATCTTGAATTTTCAAGGGTCTGTATCATGGCAAACAGCCTTAGTTTTGGTAACTCATGTCATAGACATTTCTACTAATTACGTCTTTTTTTCTTCCTTGCCCCCCAGGTTTTATTTGGATTGTAGCATAGAGGCACTATGTACTCAGAGTGGAGATCCTTGCATCTTGTCATTCAAAATGATCAGGGTAATACCAGCGTACTTCACAGCTATCCTGAAAACGTGGGGAGAGAAGTGGCAAATGCAGTGGTGCGTCCTCTTGGACAAGCTTTAATTACATCATCCATTGGAAGTGAGAGTTTACTAAAAACAGACAAAGAAGTAAGTGCATTTCCTTAGAGATCATAGTTTTCTTCATGCTAGAGTGGCAACTTAATGATTTTTCTGTAGCCTTTTTTGTTTTTCTCTCTTTAATAGTCCAAGTTTTATGAAGTGTGCTATATTTTCAGGTTAGTAATCTACATAAGACTTCTATTAACAGCTAGTTCATAGCAACAGTGTACTTCATGACCTAGTAGTACTGTACTGAGCTACTGTACCAGGAAGTTCAGGCTAAAGGAAAACAAACAAACAAACAAAAAATCAAAACACCGCCAAGGAATTTAGCAGTTAACACATAAAGCCTTTCTAATTACCTTCATTGTTAAAGCAACAGTAAGTGACTTTTTTAAGAAAGACTTTATATACTAAAATATTTACTAGAATTTGAAAATATTCCATTACATCAGCTCTCGTGTATTCTAAAGAGTTCTCTCTACAGGTTAGTATAAAGAGATTCAGGATTTAGAGTGATTTGCCATTTATTCATAATCTTCACGATGTCATGATATACAAATTCATGACTTGGTGTTTTCATGTAGTATATGTTAGAGTTGCCCATACCACGTAACTACTGTTATTTTGTTGAGTTAGAACCAATGGGCATTGACCATTGTTTACTTGCTACTATTTATTTTTAATAACTTTTGCTTTATGTTTGGTTAGGTAAAATGGACTATGGAGGTGGTTTGTTATGGACTGACCCTCCCTCTGGATGGCGATACTGTGAAATACTGTGTCGATGTATATACAGATTGGATTATGGCTCTTGTATTACCTAAGGATTCCATTCCTTTACCAGTTATTAAGGAACCAAACCTTTATGTTCAAAGCATTCTCAAACATCTCCAAAATCTCTTTGTACCGAGGTGAGTGTTAGGGCTGGGACACTCAGGAGGCTCAGGAATTTGAAGCTGTAGTCAGCAGGTAACCTGTCAAAGAGGCCTGATAAGCCATGGAGGCTCTTGATTAAAATAAGACTGCTGTTGTTGCAAAGTTAAGAGGAAGGTGTCTTTCCAAACCTGTTTTGTAATTTTCAGTAGCAAATTGAGTTGTTACTGCTGTGTTTAGGTAATTAGAATTACAGATTGTTCGTAGACTTGAATGTTTACTGTTAAAGAACCATCTCTATTAGATGACTGGAGGGCAGGGGGGGGAAAGGTTAAATAGCATCACTGTATGACGACGTGCTTGGTATTGTGTAAAACTGAGATAACTAAGAGCACATCATGGCAATCCCATGCTTTGTTTACTCAAGACTTGACCACGTTTCTGATGTGCTGGAGGATCTTGCAGTAAGTGCCTGCTTTGTGCCTGTTAAATGGGCATAATTCTGCTGACAGTCTTTCGTGGGTAGTTTCGAAAGAATCCTGCGGAGGAGTGCTTGCTGTCTAACAACCTGGTGTTAACATGAGACATCCTTGGATGATAATGTTGAGATACACATGTTTCTAGGTCTTGGACAAAGTTATGTTGTCAGAGTGCTCAAACATCATTCTTGGTTTATAGTTTATGACAAGTTTACCTGCGGCTGTTGAACACACATGTTGGATAAGTCCGAGGAGATTATTTAATGGTGCCCTGTGAAACAGTACATAAATATTAGCTGATAATACTTCAGATCAATGTTTAGTATATGTCTGTAAGTACCAGATTATCTGCTTTTATCAGTATTAATAATGTATCACTGCAAGTAGCCTTCAAAGTGCTCTGCTGCTCTTGGGTCACTTAACTTTACCTGAAGGCTTTGTTAATAAAGGGCTTTGAATAATAACTCATACAAATTCAGATGAGGAGTTCATTGCTATTTATTGATTGCTTCAGAGTCTACCACCTAACCTTAGTTGTCATTGCTCTTAACTTGTAGTGAGAAAGGCATTTTAATTCCCATTAAAGGATGGTCAGGGCAACAGCACAAATCTGAGGAAAGCATGCTTCTGGATTAGACTTCTGCAGAAGGTTGTCTCTAAGCTTTAATACATGCGGAAAAGTCTACTGTTTGGGAACCTTTATTCCCTTGGCACAGCAGAGAATGAATTCTTCACTAGTCCGTTAAATAGTTCTTGCTGTGATCCCTTGACTGCTTTCATACCAGGGGTTCTGGTAGCAGGCAGTTCAGTAGTCCTGTTTCTTGCATACTGTTGGCACAAGCTGCCGTTCCACCCTTCTGTCCCAGCTTGATGCAGGGTGGTAGACTGCACGTGATGGCTGTTGAACATCCAGAGACAGGGAGGGCTGGAAAATCATTATTTTAAACACTTCTGCCCCTCCCCGCCCCCCTGCTGTACAATTATTCTATTGTTTTTCTTTCAAAAGCCTCTGAGATGTATCTGAAACACTGTTTTTCATGGCTCTTGCTGTCAACACTTGATGTTCAAGTCCCTACTCTGTTTGCAAGAAAAAGAAATTAAAGTTAAGTTTTGTCCTCCAGGGAGCTGTGTTCAGAATTCACTCCAGCAACAGGAAGACATTCTGTAATGGAAATTAAATGCAGACCTGAGTTGCGCACACCTTGCTGGAGTGAAAGCAAAGGCTCATATTCTTATGTGCCTGTGGAGAGGAAGAAGAGAATAGTTTCTGGTTTTAACCAATTGATGCAGGTTGCTGGTGCTGATGGGCTCCTGTAGAATACTTACCCAGGAGCTCTTGTGGCAACATGCATTTAACTATCTCCTGGAAAAATCTCCTGTTCTTGTGTTGAAAATACTAAGCCTTTATTATAAGCCGATGCCCTATGGAGGGTTGTGATTAAAATAACTTCCTTCCTCATCCTGGTTTCCTGGAAACGATGTAGCTGTTGGTTTGGCTGCCTTAAAAGTGGTGGCCCAGAGTTGTGGTGAGGGTTTCAGACCCTGAGGAGGATGTATAAGTTGAGGTGTGAAATGCAGGAGCCTTAAGTGAGCAGTTCAACTTAAATAGCATCTCAGGAACATTTATACAAATACAGAGCAGGTGTGTATAAATCATTCTAGTTTGAATGCTCAGCTGAATCAAATGTTTACATGCACATATAGCGTGGTGCTGAAAAATAAGAACAGTGAAAGATGGGTGAGTCAGGTTGCCTTTCCTCTGTCTGCCGGACTGACTAAAGAGAGGGTGCTTGCATCCTTCCCTTCAGCACTGACGTTCTGTCCACCCCGATGAAATGAACACTTCTTTTCTTGATGTATTTGAGCAGTCCCCACGTAACCCCCAGGCTTTCTGTCTCTAGCAACCCTACGATATTCAGGAAGCCTTGCAGATTACTTAAGCAGCAGTGGTAGTTACTGCTGTCGGATAAAGTTTCAGTGCCACAAACTCTTGTTGGAAGCACAGAAAGAAAATGTGAGAACTCTCTCCCCCTGCCTCCCCTCCCCAGGAGATTGAGGTGTAGATACCAGGGTCTTCCGTGCAACTAAAATGTCTGGAATTGCTTGAGAGACCGTAGAACATGTGACTGTCCAAGTGTAATAGACACTTTTTTGTAATAACTTCTGCTTCTCATATGAAATCATGAGAACAATTCTTGTTGCAAAGGAGTGTGGGAATGAAAAGGCCAGGTTCTGTAGAAGTCTAGGCATGAGTCTGCAAAATGCTGCAACCAAAGTTTGCCATTCAGTTGACTTTGTGGACAAGAGGAACTGATAGATGGACGGGGACTTTAGAATTGCCTTTACCAGATCAGCTCAGAAGTATCCCATTAGTCATCTTGCATATGGAGCTTCCTACATGTAAGCCCCCTTCATATGGATTCCCTAAATCATTAGGGAAACGAGTCTTGAAACAGGCTTTGAAACTTCAAGCCTATCAAGATTAAGGATATCTTTTGATTAATTATCTGCTCTGTTGTTGCTCAGGGAAAAAATAGTGCTATAACCAAGGCAGGGCTTACTTCTCCCAAGCTTTGTTGTTCTACAGAGACTATCTGTTAGGATCTAGCGCTAGCATCAAGCAACCCACTGAAGTCCTGAACTGCGACTTGTAGTTTGCAATTTTGCATTAGATACTATCTTGTCTCTTTTGTAATCTTGTTTTGAATATTGTGATACAACATTTATTCTATCAAGATAAGAGTTGATAGTATTTTTAAAGCATGTCTGTCAATAAGTGATCTCAATGCGAGCTACTATTCTCTAAGAAAAGCAGATCTCTATCTAGTGGATCAGCGTGTTCCTAAGATGCTTACCATGCAACATGACTTGTGGGTTATACCACATTGAAAGTATTTGGTAGGAATCTGGTAATACTACTTAGTAGTCCTGTGGAAGGTAATATTTTTATGATTTTTTTTTTTGGTCATACTTTCAGTAAGTGGTAGGAAGGATGAGGAAATGGCTTACAAGTTGAAATATAGCTTGCATATATTGCATGCTCTAACTTGTAATCTCCTCTTTCACCCTTTAAACTTTTAGGCTTCCTCAGCTTTATTTACCAGTGTCCTCAGATACTGTCCAGAACGTTTCATGTTACTATTTTGTACCCGTTCTGCCTTGTCCAAACTAACTGATGGGAAGAGAGCATGCTGCTTTGTGCTGCTTCTGCAACACTTCATGTTGAGTGACTCAGCAGTGACAGTGTGGAACTGGTTGTTACTATAGAGAAAACCTTGATAATATCAACTTGTTCCCTGTCTTCCTTACTTATCCCCTCTTCCTTTAGTCTGATTTTTCCGATTTAATGACCCTCTTCTAGATTTTTTTTTTTTTCCCCCCCTAAATCCAAGGAATTGGGGGTAAGAGTTGGATCTACATTTGGAAGCAAGAGGAGAACTAGGAAGAATTTAAATTAGTTTGCTAACAATATTTTCTCTTAACTTTGCCATTTTTCTTCTGAATTATGTATGTAACAATTAGTGATGTCTCAACTACATTCTCATTGTTCGGTCTAAGGTAAATTCCTTTGGGATAATGGGTTGTACTTGCTCCAGTTAGTGTTCACTCTATGGCAGTAAGTTCTGTGTCATGTAGAGAAGAATGTTACGGAACATCTTGTACTCATTAAGGCAGAGTTAGGATGCTTAGAGGCAGAGTTAGGGTGCATAGAAGCATATTAGCTCATGTTCTTGGCTCTTGTTCAATAATATTGATGTTTCCTCTTGTAATTGCTCAAAGTTCAGATTATTGTACGCATCACTCTATATATTCTTGTTTAGAGACTCAAGTATTGTTTTCTTCTTTTGCAGGCCAGACCCAGGATCTAGTCAGATTAGATTGTGCTTGCAGGTTTTGAAAGCTGTCCAGAAACTGGCTCGCGAATCGACAATTATGGCAAGAGAAACCTGGGAGGTTTTGTTATTATTTCTCCTTCAGATCAATGACACTCTTCTAGCAGCTCCAACTGTGCAAGGTTTGTCTTCAACTTCCATTTGGTTCAATTACTGGAAAAACCTTTGGCTTTGCTTGATGTTGAGGTGCAGGGGGATGGGGGGAAACCTGTTAAAAGCTCTTAGTAGCCACCAAAGAGCAATAGCTCGCTCCTAATTCTGCTACGCTACTCTGAAATAAAGCATTGTCAGAAAAGCCTGAATGATTTGGAGCGGAGTTCTCCTAAACGTATTTTTTCAGAACAGTGACTCTGTTCATGGTAAAGGGTTTCAGATAATATTGTTCCCTATTTGTTTCACTGAAACCTCTATGGGTCTTGCTGTTTGGCCTGCCTACTGGAAAATAATATTGTCATTTTATACCTATTTTTTAAAAAAGGCATCAATATAGATAGAGTGCAATAGAAGACAGCCTAAGATCAGTGAATTTCCAGTGTCCCTTAGTGACACACATATGTGGCTGGGCTTTGTATGTTATGTTTGGTCTTGTAAAAAGGCTAATTGGCTGTAGGAAGCAACCAGGAATCACTCTTAAATGAAAAATGATGAAAAAAATGAACTTAAGAATCTTTATGCACTTAAACTGAAATCTCCTTCGGGAGATATTTGAAGTTATTTAGATTGAATACTCACTAAAGGCATGCTTTGTTTCTGTTATAAGGTGGCATTGCTGAGAATCTGGCTGAAAAATTAATTGGCGTGCTGTTTGAGGTGTGGTTACTAGCTTGTACACGGTGCTTTCCGACACCACCGTACTGGAAAACTGCTAAAGAGATGGTGGCCAACTGGCGACATCACCCTGCAGTAGTTGAGCAATGGAGCAAGGTCATCTGTGCCCTTACTTCCAGGTACGAGAAATCCCGTGGAAATAAACACACGTGTGTGAGGATGATCATGGTTATACATGTTTTTCTCTGGAGTTGCTTATTTGTGTAATGCACAGCAATCCAAAAGTGGATGACCAAAACAAAGTGAGAGATCTTGCTAGTATCCTTGGCTTTTACTGTTTGTGTGTGTGTCTTTGTTCTGCAAGTGAAGATCTGAATTGGATTGCCTCTGTTACTGTGTAATCTCAGCATCTCTCTGATATTTAGCACTTTACAGTGTGTGTATATTAGTCTCCATTACTGTGACTCTTCATCATGTCCCGTGAAGAATGAGTCATGAATATTAGTGTAGCATTATAGTCTGTATGTTTAATGGCAGTCACCACCAAAATTATTAGGTGTTACTGCTGCATGTTGCTGTGTTTGAGGTGACTCTTGGACTGCCTCTTCTGCCCTGCGGAGCTGAAGCTGTGCTACAGCTGCCTGGTGCTTGTGCCCTGGCAGTAGGGATGCAGTGGGCCAGAGGCAGGCTGCAGGCTCTCCCCTGAGCAGCGGCACTCGCCTCCAGAGAGTATTGGAGGAGAGCTGCACCAAGCCTTGCTGGGCATGGGAACAGTGAGGATCTGTGGGCTGTGGAAGAGGTTATGCTGTAGTAGAAGGCCCTGATTGGTGAGGGGAGTCTCAGTATCCTTAATACTGGCATCTTTGTGGTATGAAGTCTTTGCAGGACAAATCTCAGCCTCTTGGAGGAAAGAACTGGATTAATTGGTGAGGAGCAGAGGTCTGAGTCTCCTCCTCCCAACTCTCCTGAGACGTCAATAACCATTTCTATGAAAGTTCAAAGATGTATTAAAATTGCTGCACTGTGAAAAATTCAATAGTATGCTTTTGTGCAAGGGTTTATTTTAACTCTGAAAACTTTTGCTTTTGAACTACCTGTCAAAATTCCAAGTGTGGATAGATTTTTTTTCCAGGTTATGCAGCTACTTGTTAAATCTGTGGGAAATAAAGCTGCAATACAAGTTCTGCGTATTTCCCACGCTATTTCTTTAGCTATTTTTAGCTCATTAGATGTGGCATTGCATAACAGAAAATATTTTATGATTCACTGATCTGAAAAGAACAGCTCTGTCTCAAAACATGCGTTGGTGTTCTGCGCCATGCACTATGCCGACACTTTAATCTTCTACTGTTGACTAACAGTCTTAGTTCTGTTAATGCATAGTAATCTACAGGTTTTCTGTAATGTTTTAGTCAGCTGTTCAGTAATGTTGGTTTATGCCTAATACATAGAAAGCTGAACTCCTCTGAGGCTAACTTCAAGTTCAGTGGTATTTTAAGCTGCACTTTTAATACTTCAATGAAGCTGCAGCTTCAAACAGTTAAAGTATTGTTTTAGTAAACAGTTTTCTGAATTGGGTTATTAGCTATAAGCTGAGAGTAAATGTCTCAACTTAAAATCATATGGAAAATTATATTTGGAAATCTGTACACATATGCAGTGTTAATCTGTATCCATGGCTATGACTTCATAGCAGGATGAAACTAGGGTCTTAGTTGTGTTGCCATACCAATAGATAGTTCTTTTACCCATCTAGGGTGCTTTAAGTCTATTTTAACTGTCTTGGATGTGTGGGTTGCAATTTATTTCTTTTTTCAGTCATTCTTGAAAATGTCCCAAATTTTGGTTAAGATTTGGCCATGATTCTTGAAAAAATGATTTCTTGCAGCTTGTAAGGGGAGAATTGTGAAGTAGTGCAGTCTGCTGCAGAACAGAGGTGTGGGGCATGACTTTGCATGGGTTGTGCCCAGACTTTTCAGGGTTTGTCAGAGCTAGGTAATTCCTCATCAAAAACCTACTATGGGGTGATGCCTCTGGAGCACTAAATGTAAATGGGTGCTGGGGCATCAGTGTGGCATGCTGGAAAGCAGTTACTGCCTGGTGCAGGTGCATGTATTTCTGGTTTGGACTTGGAGAAGGCCTCATGTCCTAGAGCTCACTTGCTTTTCTATCCAAGCCTAGTTACTGTGGTAGCCTGTGCTTCCAAACACACTTTGAGTGTATTCTGCATTAGTTGGCTGCAGGTTACTGTAGTGCCCAGTGCTGGGGGAAGTGGAAGATGATAATTCTGCCTATTTAACTCTTGGTTTAGGAGTCAGCCGTAGACTTCTGCTCTCCTCCCATTTCTCCTAGTTGTAATGACTTTATCTCTGTAAAACTGTATGTCTTTATAAGTGGGCAATGATGAATGGGACATTACAAGCAACTCTTAGCTTAGAAATAAGGTGCGATAACTGAAGCAAGAAATGGTGCTAAAAGGGAGTTTAGCTTAAGGAAAGACAAAAACTGATTTCTGGGAATGGTAGGATATTGAGAAGGTGCAACTCGGATCTCTTCCATCCTCTTAGAAAACACCAGGATTATATTGATCAGGGAAACTGATCTATAAGTTTGCAAAGCGGGGTTGAAGCAGGGGTCAAATCAGACAGCAGTGGCTCAGTGAAGCTTATTGGTGACTCATAAGGTAGTTATAGCACTTCTAGAGAAAGATCTCCATTTATCTAAGCCATTATCCTCATGATATTGCATTGCTGTGAAGCCCTCTGTGGGTTTGCTCTTCACTGTTCTGCAACTCCCAGCTTCTGCAAAACGTAGTGCATCTTTTGTGAAGAGCTTGCTACTCAGTGGAGTGCAAATCCTGTGCTGCGTGTAGGATGGCATCGAGTGTTGCTCAGTGTGCTGGTGTAAATTCTAAGTCATCAGTAACTTGGAATTTAGACCTGTAACCTAATGTGACTTGCTGGTGTCATTGAACACTTCAGCTAAAGAGCCTTGAGGATAAGGGCTTAAATTCCTCCTTTTTCTCCCCACCCCCCCCCCCTTCTTATGTAACATCTTGTCAGTTATGTATGTGCCTATGTTAATTGGTAACTCCCGGGGCTCAACAGATGGGAGAGCTGCTATGGGGTGTTATGCTTTAACAGCTCTTTGATTTGGTTGGACCTTTGGGCAGGCTCCAAGGTGTGTACCCTGCAAAGCTTTAAGAGGGCTAAATGATTGTATAACATAGGGATCTCTCGGAAAACTTGAGGTGTGTTGTTGCTTGTGGGCTCACCTGTGGACTGATACCTTTGAGGCTCAAATGCACTGTTAAATTTTTGAGGAGTATTAACTGAATGACAGGTCTGTCTGACTTGCTTTCTAGATTGCTGCGTTTTACATATGGACCTTCATTTCCTCCATTTAAAATTCCCGATGAAGATGCTGGTCTGATTCCTCCTGAAATGGATAATGAGTGTGTTGCACAAACTTGGTTTCGCTTTTTACATATGCTGAGGTATTGTAATTACAGCCATCCGTTGTTCATATTCTTGCATCATTTCTATAAATTTGCATGATAAGTGAAAAATTTCTCTGGAGATTGCTAAGATTAAGCACCTAAATAGAATAAAGTGAGAGAGGCTTCTTGTACCAGTGCCCTGCAGCAGCCCAGAGCAAGGTTGTGAGTGGGTTGTTCAACTTTGAACTCTTTGACACTTTCCGAATGTAAACTGGTTCATTCAATGAAAAAGTTCTTAGCTATTTGACATTTTGGAGGATCTGAAAAACAAGACTTCAATACAATTTTGTTTCTCTGAGATAGCAAACAGGAAAAGCAGAACAATAGCTCTGAGAGATTGTATACTGCTTCCATTTATTCTCCAGGGTGTTAAATTTAACTACAAAAGATTATTTTTAAAATGGGTGTATCTCTTTGTTTCTATGAATAAAGCTATACAGTTAATTAATTAGTTAATTAAGAGTAACATCCATGTTACTCTTCCTTAAATACACAACAGAACCAAGCGACACGCTTGGTTTTAAAGATTATTGGGAATGGCATGGCATTAATGTTCTGAATGGCCAGAATAATAAACTTTTTATATAAACATTATGTACTAATTAAAGCTAGATAAATGTTAAACTGTTCAAAATCTACTACTTAACTAACTAAAAAAAAATCTGTTCTTTTTCTTCATTCTTCAGTGTCACAAGTACTGTACTCTTCTAATTTGGAATTGCTGTTACAGGATTTGTATCAGTCAGGAAAAATTGCTCAAACTTTTACAACCCACTCCCTTTCTTATCACTAGTTGCTGGCAATATTTAATTCATTGCTTACCTTTTGAGAATAATTTTAACGATGTAAAGATCTCTTAAACTGAGTTCAAAAGACCTCATAAGTAATTAATATTACTGGTGGGATTATTCGATCAAGTATGTGCTCTGGTTCATTGGGTCTTAATAAAATTATTCAGTGTATTTGGGTAATGTTTGAAATGAAGACAACCAGGAAGTTAAAACTGACTTCCTGTGATGGAGTAACAGCTAAAAATATATTGATAGTGGATGTTGTTTTGTGGTTTTGCTATTTAAATGCCTTAAACTATTGCATCTTCAAGTATTTTTAAAATCCGAACAGCTGTTCTTAAACTGACTAAAATACATTTTGCTCTCTTTGTGTGCAGTAATCCTGTGGATTTGAGTAACCCAGCCATTATTAGCTCTACCCCCAAATTTCAGGAGCAGTTTCTGAATGTGAGTGGGATGACTCAAGAACTGAATCAGTACCCCTGCCTTAAACATCTGCCTCAAATATTCTTTCGTGCCATGCGTGGGATCAGCTGTTTAGTGGATGCATTCCTAGGTAATGCCTTTGTCTTACCTGCGGATAGCTAGGAATAGTAACTTAATTATTTTATTCTCTTTAGATCTGTCTTCTCCATAAATACAGCCATAACAATTTATCATTTGCAAGTATATGCTGGAATTGATAGGGAAGGGACCTCAGGTCGCTTTTAAATGACCATCTGTACACACAATAATATTTGAATGCATGAAGTTGTAGGTAGCCTTAGTTTCAAATGCAAAACAAATAAATAAATCTGAAGTCTAAAATAAAACCAGCCATCTCTCTCTCCAAACAAGGCTTCTTTCTCTTTTTGTCTAATCAACAATGCAAGTGTTATGCTCTTAGCATGTTGTGAGCACTGACCACTTTGTTTATAAACTTTGTGGCAACAGATGTGTGCAGTGCCTATTTTTATAAGGTACTGAATTTTGATTGTCATCTTCAGATCTTTATACTACAAGTGCCAGTTTCACTTAGTTTACGATTAGTGGGTGACTAGTACTGCTGAGAAGAAAAGCTGTGTTTCTTTGTGCGTCTGGTAACGGAGTAGCTCAAACTTGACTGAAAGGTAGATGTGAGCACTGGCTGGTAAGTTTTAAGTAACGCTATATAGCACCTGAAATCTAAGGCATTATTCTTAATATGCTTCAGGCTTATTAAAAATTCTTCAGAGATAATGTGCTATTGTAAACTCTGAAGAGCTGCCTGTCTCCTACTGCTTTTTTGCTTAAATGTATGCAGACAAATGTTGTCATCTGCCAGAAGTGTGAACTGATGTGAGACTGCGGAAGACTTGAGCAGATATGTAAACTGTGTTCAGAAAAAAAATTGGCTGTGGAATTAGACTGTCACCTTTTACATGTTGTTTATCTTTTGGAAAGACCTCAATGCTTTAGTCCTTTTAAGCAAAACACCTCAAGATCCTCCTGTCTCTCTGAATTATAAGACCCTTTAGACTAGAAATACATTCTGTGTTTCTGTAAAAATATTGCAAGGAAAAGGTTTATCGGTACTGTATTCCCCACTGCAAACAAGTTTTTGTCACTATAGATTTAACTTTTGAAACAAAGCTATTTATACAAATGTGAAGTGATGTAAAAGAGCAAATGGTCTTTTTTCTTAAGCTGTGATATTGAATCTTGAAACCTGTTGTGTCCACTGTTCTTCCAGATGTCTTGCCACTGATTTTTCAGGAATTTTAATGATTGCTTTTTACTAATACCAGATGTGAGATTTAAAGTATTTGTAGTCTGTCAAATAATATCATAATTTGTTAAAGGAGGATTGTATATAGACAATATATGGCCTAAAATTACGAAAACAGCCTCCTCGTTACTCTGTCGAACTCTGTCTTCCTACCTATGATAATAGGATTTGGCAGTCTGCACTGAAACAATAATTTAAAAAAAAAGTCAAACTGAGCATTGATAGAAGATGTTCCTCTGAATTGTCTTTTACTGGCTCTGAAAGCTGAATTAAAATTTTTTTGAAAAGCTGTTAAATATAGTATGTACTGAGGAAAATACTATATCCAAGGTTTTTGTGGAAGTGTGGTTAGTAATTAATTTTCCGTGAATAAAATAGTTTGTAATGTAAGACTCGTGAGGGGAGCATCTTGTAGTGGAGGCAGAGGAAGAACCTGAGCAGCTGTTAGCTTTGCACAGTGTATGCACCTCTGCTGGGATAGCTGTTGTAGTGAATTCCTCTTGGACCTTAAAAGTAGTCTGGGGTTTTATCTGAGACTTTTAACCCACTAATGGTGTGGTAGTCCTTTTTTGTTCTGCATCTGGCTGCCTGAGACTCCATTCCCACTGGGGCGACAGTGATCCCATACACAACTCCTTGTCTGGATGCAGTGGGGGGGGTGTGACGGTAGCTGGGGTTGAGGTCTTCCACACTGGTCAGCTGTGGAGCACTTCCGTGGGTCCCTGGCAGCCCAGACTCTCCTGTAAGCATGCCAGGAGCTTTGCTGTCTACATGAGCTTTTGATAGGATGTTGAATCGGAGACTTCAGCCTTCTGAAGATCTCGTGTAACAAGATGAAACACCTAGGGTGATGATAACCCACCTGGAGTTCAAAGACGATGACTGCAGACTATGATGCACTTGGGCACAGGGAGAGCTCTTGGTGAAATTAAATTCAAGCTGTAGGTGTGGATGTGAGAGTGTGCTCAGGTAGACTTTAGAGCTGCAGTGTGGACCCCTTCAGCTAAGGCAAGTGGGAGATCTCATTGCCTTCTACCCCAAGTGCCAAAGCATTTGGGGGTGCTTTTTATCTTGCCCTCCCTGATATGTACTTCCATGATGTGTGCGTTTGGCAAAATACTGTGTCCTCTTTTCCAAAAAAGCGTACTAAAACAATACATTTCATAGTGCATACTCTGCCCTCTGCATGGGGTATAACGCTAATGGTTTAGCAGGAGTTAGTTATTCTGTAGTGTGTTATGAAAAGTACTTGTGTGCTTTAATTAACATGGTCAAAAAAAAATCTGTGTCAAATCTTCAAGCACACTGCAATTCCACGCGTAATTTTTCAAATGGGGTGTGAGGGTGGTGGTATTCATTAAAATGGGAAGAAGCGGTGTTTGTCACTTCAGGTTTTGCAGAGGGCTAGTTGCTTCTGATTTTGACTGGGAAGAGTAGCTTTATATACCACGAATATTTCCCTGAAGCTGTATGAAGAGTGATCTAATGTCCTGCTGCTGCCAGAAAAATTATAGCTTGCTCTGCTTTCTTACCCCATCTCTTGTACTGACTTACTATTTGACTGTTCAGCAAGCTGATTCAGCTCACAAAAACAGCAGAAAACTGCGTGGTGGATGGGTTTCATCTTAATTTAGTGAGCTAAGTTGGCTTTCAAGGGTCAGACATCTTAGAGCTGTCTCAGAACAGGGTATGGGAGGTATGGTTGGGAAAGAAAGGCAAAGGTGAGAGGCATCTGAATTTTTGCAGGACTGAGCTGTTAAATTGGCTTTGGCAAATGAACCTTGCCCCTTTCCCTCTTCCTGCTCTTAGAGTTGGTCCTCCTGTGTGCCATTTTCCATGTGCCATTTTCTTAAGGTGTGGGGTTCTTTGGTGTTTTTTAATCATTTGCTTATCTAATGCAAGCAGGGTTTTCTTTTGCTTGTGCATTTATTTCTGCAAATAGTAAAAGGGGAAAGATGTTTTTCTTACTACTGCTGTTTTGGGGGGCAGGGGAGAAAGCTAGTCTATTTACAGAAGGCCCAAATGCTTACTAACTGGGCTGCTGTGTAGGAGCCTATGGAATTCTTGCTGAAAGCTTGCTTTATTTCTTCATCTACAGGCATTTCACGACCCCGGTCAGATAGCGCACCACCCACGCCAGTAAATAGGCTGAGCATGCCCCAGAACACTGCTATCAACACCACTCCACCACATAACCGAAGGCATCGGGCAGTGACTGTGAATAAAGCAACAATGAAAACCAGCACTGTAAGATTTCATATTCTGTATTTAAGTAGCTGACCCTTTTGATAGTTTCCTCGGCTGGAGGAAGTAACTTCCTTGCTTCTAGGAGCTGATCTGTTGTTCTGTTCTAATAGGCAACTACTGCACATACTTCAAAAGTGCAGCACCAACCCTCCTCTACTTCTCCACTCTCTAGCCCAAACCAGACAAGTTCTGAGCCACGGCCACTACCAGCTCCTCGCAGGCCAAAGGTTAACAGCATCTTGAATCTCTTTGGATCGTGGTTATTTGATGCAGCATTTGTTCACTGTAAACTTCATAATGGAATAAACAGAGACAGCAGCATGACTGGTAAATATTCCTGAAAAATATACGTACACTTTTTTGCGTGTTTTATTGACATTTCCTACCTGCAAGATTAACATATGCATTACGGAAAAAAAAAAATCTGAAGTGCTCTATTGTGGTTAACCCCTCCCAGCTGAGCCAGCACCTGTGATTAGCTGAGCAGGTGTTTGGGGGCTTTAAAATTTTTAAACTCACTTTTTGCTATTAAACACTCCCTTGCTCTAACAAGCATGGCAGTTATGTTAGTGGGGAAAATTTTATTAAGTGAACGAAATAATGTGGTAAGAGTCCACTTCTTAATTTGAAATGTGCTTGAGTATCTCTCTGAGTAATAGCAACTTTTTACAGTGATTCTTGAATGTTTGAAAAATTGTCAAACATCACTCCAGATACTGCACAAAGTGGTACTTCTCCTTGTTTTTGGAGAGTGTTATGAAAACGGAAGTCCTTAAGATAGTAAGTGAAGTTGCTGCCTTTCAGTGACGGTTGCTACGTGTTTCTATATATGGCTTGATACCTTAGTTGTCTTCAGTCCTTAACTGGTAGATTTATTTTGTCTCCTATGTTTTGCTGAGCTTTAAAGGTTAGATGTTTTGAGACATGATAACAGAATTAGTTCTCTGCTCAGAGAGGCTTTTTAGCACTCTTCTTCCTTTTGGTGATAATATTCAGAAAATCATGAACTTTCTCACTCCTTGCATTTTTCCTGTTCTTCATGTAGTATTTTGAATGTCTGCTAAACTCTTCCAAGAGATCTATCTGTCAGCAGCTCACTGGCCTAAGTAAGAAAAATAGGAGGAAGAGGTTTGTTGCAGCAAGTTGGTTTTATAGTGGCACTTGACAGCAGCAGATAAACTGGTGATCTCCCTTGTTTGTTATGTCACAAATCCCTGTGTGGAGGCGATGGGTTTAGGATTTGGAATCTGTTAAATGTATTTTT
Source organism: Fulmarus glacialis (assembly GCF_000690835.1). NCBI lineage: Eukaryota > Metazoa > Chordata > Aves > Procellariiformes > Procellariidae > Fulmarus > Fulmarus glacialis. The sequence goes on from NW_009204852.1 coordinate 21,977, forward strand.
AGGTATGCAGCACATGGTTTTTGAAAGTGCTCAGTCGTGGGTGGTAGGAGGCTGAAGTCCCTCTGTAAAAGGCCCATGACACATTGCTAGAGAAATAGCTGAGCTTAGGAAGGAGTGAGGCATAATTTGAGGGTGTGTTCAGTTGCATATGCAGCTAATGTATTTCTGTATTTAATGCTTTTCAGATTGATTGGATCGCTTTAATTTTGACGTAACCTGTATCTTGAGCAATTTTAATGAAGTGCTTTACCTGAAAAGGGTGTCAACTGAGATGCTGCTTATAAAACAGTGGCAGCTGTAAACAGAAGTGTTGTGATTCTAGCAGAAGTATGCAGTCATCCAAAATCAAAATGGTTGACTTCCTTGAAGGGGTTCCAGGGCCTTGTATTCATATATGCTATGTCCTAAGTCGCCTAACAGCAATCAGAAAGTTGTCATATTGCTAGCCTTACAGAGGGACTTACTACCTTCCTGAAAATTAGAAACAACTATTTGGAAATTGCTTGATTCTGTTCTTCCTCCATGCTCTTCAGAGCTGTCCGTAGTGAGACCAGTCTTTGCATGCCACATGTTCTGCCATTTATTAGCAGCAGTGGATCTGAGAGAATTATGTTGGTGGAGACTCAGAAAACTGGTTGTGTTATGTCCTGCTTTTCTAGCGATTTGGAAGACAAAACTACCTTACAGAATTTAGTCAAGTGTTTGCTGCCCTTCCAGGATGCCATGAGTGTTGTTACCACTGTGTAAAGTACTGGTCACAGCAATGCCACGGCAGGCTGTTGAGCGAGAGCGAACCGAAGATGGACCCATACTGCTGAAACTTTGTAGAGAAGCACCAAAGTGGGATTGCCTGATTTATCCTTTTGGATAAATGCTTTTGCTCAGCCTCTGCTTTAGGTGGGAAAATGTAGCAAGACTTGTAAAGGGCCAGGCTCCTGCAGTTTCTGTTGACTTGAAGCATCAGTGTCTTTTAAATCAGGTTTAAGTCCAAATTGAAAATCTTCTGTTCTGGGAGTTGAATCTGTGAAGCCTGATGCCTCCAGGTGAAGTCTTTTCCTCCTTGAACAGTGTAAGGCAGGGGGTGCTGTGCTGGACTGATGAGGTAGGCCAGGAGGGTTGTGTACTGTGGTCCCCTTCTGTCACACAAGTGGGGCCCATCAGTAATAATCAGATCTGCATGTTATGCCCATCCACCTGCCTCTGCCTATGCTACCCAATAGAGATGTGGCTTGAAGAAAGAGGGCAGCAGAGAAGGGACAGTTAGCTACCCCAATCACTACTTTAGGAAAAAGGACAAAAATAAATCTTCTTGTTATAGGACTTCTTTTTGGCTGCAGGTTGGCCAAAATACTTGTATTTATTATTGATACCTGTATATCATGGTCCATCTGCTATCCTCAGTAGGCTGGAACACTAATGCTTTTGACACTAGCTTGAATATTCTTACCATGTTCGACACTGCTGTTGATAATCTTTGCATTAGCTTCAGGAAGCACTATTATTTTTATGGATGCTTTAAATATTTTATGATTAGGAAGTGTCTGCACTTAAAATCAGCTTTACTATGTAGTATTGTCTTCCACTGGCCCACATGCACTATTTTTCTTTTAGGTCTGGGACTGCAGCTGTATAAGCTCTCAACAGCTTTAACCCCCTCTAATGTTCAGTTTGTTTCAATGCCAATGCAGTTAAGAATTTCTTCTCTCATAGCTCTCTGATATGTTTTCTCTGTTTCATTGCTGGCTGGAGGAGTGAGGACCACTTTGAAAAAGAAAGAGGTGAAATATCTTCATACAGGTTGCTCCTTGGTCCTGCAGAGAGTTCCCCTGCCCTGGGACATCTTTCTGGAACACTGCATTTTCTAGTGTGTGTTTCTTATTCCTCTCCTGTCACATGACATACTCTCAATGAGAACGCATACGATATGATTTCTGAAGAGGTATTTGTGAGTTACATGCGAGTGCCTAACGAGTAACCCTGTGGATGAGCTGCGGTCTCAAGTTCTAGTTCAGAATTTAGTTCAGTTCTTTTGAACGAACCCTGCTGATTCACACGGACTAGCACATTGTCCTTCTGTGTTACAGCACAAGTCTTTTTGAGCTTTCAGAAGTAAAGAGTGGTTGATCAAGGCCAAATGTGAATGAGTACCTATCTACCCTTGCTTTTCTCCTTGTCCTGGAGCCTCACACATCTTACTTCGTGAACTCTTTAACCTCCAGAAAAAAAGTCAAGAAAAATGTGATGGAAAAAATGTGCAGCTTTTTCTAGGTTCTGAACTGAAAAAATACCTGGATGGGTGGAAGGGTAACTGAACTTGCTCTACTTGACCCTGCTTGGAGTAGGAGGGAGAGTGATGACTGTATCATCTCCAGAGGTCCCCTCCAGCCTCAACTCTTCTTTGGTTCTGTGAATATAACTGCTGCCCCACTGTTCAGTTTTCTGTCATCTTCATTGGTAAACTTCTTGCACGATTCAGGATAATTGTATGTATTTCATGTTTGTGGTTGCTGTGGTTTTGTCTGTCTCTTTGGGAAGAGAGAGAATTTTTCTCTCCCACAAGATTAGCTGGAAGTCACCTGTATACGGCTGAGTACTGGTGGAGTTTATCACCTGGAAACAGTCTTCCTGTTTGCTCTTTGAGCCCTGTATTCAAGATAGTCTTGCGTCGTTTGGATTCTGAAGCAAAACAGCAATCTTGCCATCATTGGTGTAATGCTTTTGTGATGCAAGTGTCTTGTATCAGATTTTAGTTTCTGCACTCAGACCTTGATGGTGAAGCTTTATGGCTTTATAGCAGGCAGCTAATGAACATTACTCTGTATTGTGGCAAAAAAAGGAAAAACAATCTGTTCGAAAATGCATAGTTGGTTTGAAAGGAGCTGGATCCTGGTGGCGTAGTCTTTAGAATTAGATGGCTGCACGGTATTTATTTAGCTGTTACTGTGGCATAAATAGCTCTCTATGGTTGGTACTTGAGAAAACTCCTTCATAAGAAATTCGCTATGAAATCTTTATGAAGTTAACCCTGAATATGACAGCTCTGGGGGGTGTGTACATGTGCCGAGTGTAATTTCATTGGCAGAATGTGTTTCTGTTAGACAAGCTTGGCCATACGGTGCATGCTGCTGCTAGTTGCTGTCTTCAGCAACTGTGAGAATTGGGCGAAACTCGTGAATACCTTGTGCCAGCTTTTCAGCAACTGAATCTTCCAATCTGATGGGCTCATTCTTAATCCTTGTACCTAAAGAAGTAAGTCACAAGCCTGCTAGCGATGTGTTTTATAGCAGCTGAAGGCGTCTTGCCTAGGAGGGTTGTTGGTGTCACCCAGGTGCTGTTGGCAGCGGGGGAGTCTTGGGGTATGCTTTTACCCTCATCTCTTCTGGCCCTACTATCATTAATATTAATGTCCCAAAGAATGTTTCTGGGGGTGTAGGAGCAAAATATAAGAAGCCCTGATTAGGGACCTCTTGAGTGTTGCTGAGAGGCTTTGGTCACAAGTCTTGATCTGACCCTGCACGTTCAAAGAAGCAGCTCTTACGAGGTGGTGGTGTTTTCTCCTGGTATCTGGCCACTGGAGTCTTTCCTCTCTTGTTTCTCTGCAGATTTTTTGAGATGTTGATATTTCCGGTAGTGTTCTGCCTTTTATTTCTGCTTTGGAAGATTGTTGATTGAGGTGGTGGTCAGGGGAGGCATACCTGGGTATACTGCCTGCTCTTAAGGGTTGTTAGCAACTTGGGTTAGGGAAGATGGAGCTGTAATATGGTCAGGAACTCGTGGTTTTGAAGCAGGAGTATGGCTGTGAGGAGACTCTGCAGGTAAGTAACCTTCCCCCTACAAGATACACACTGAGTCACAGAAGCCTTAGGACAGCCTGATGTATACTCCATATACAGTGCAACATAGGGAAATGTACTTGAGCTGGGAAGGGTTAATACATCCATTTAAAGAACTGATGTACATAGATATGAACAGCTCTAAATCTTATTAGTATTTTGTAACTTTTTGTTCATTGTTTTGCATGGTACTTTCAAAACCATAATTTTGGACCTGAATGCCAATTTCCTATGTGTTTAACGAGCTTGCTATATCATAAAGCTTTTAATCTATTTTTTAAAAAAGCTAAAAGCTTCTTAACTTATATTACAATTTCACCATCTTAAAAGTATTTTATAACTACTGCTGTCCTTTGATTTGTTTCCATTTTATTTCTATTATCTTGCAGCATCTTTTATCCAAATTCTTCTTTCTTATAAATCTTGTAAGTAGGAACCAGTAGCTTTTCCTTAATTGCGGTCATGCTTTTCTTTTTCCATAATCCCATATTTTATTTGTAAATTCATTCTCATTGTCTCTTGTAGCTTTTGCACTTTTACTTGAAAAAGACAAGTAATTTTTTGTGTGTGTTTTTGAATGGGGAGGATTGTTGGCAAAAGCAAATTAATCTGCCTGAATCAGTCCCATCCTTTCTGTACTTTAGTCTGTGATCATGTCATGAGTTTCAGGACTTTGCACTAACCATGTTTTTTTTACTTAAAGCTTATTTTACAGACTTAGTGTTTGATTTGTATGCATTGTGCATGTAGTGTTTTTTTCCAACTACAATATATTGCTGGATAGCTTATTTAGGACAAAAAATGGCTCATGGGAAGATGCATAAAGATTTGTGACTATTTGCCACTTATGTCATGAAAATTTGTAAGGTAACAGTACGTTAAAACACAAATTTAAAGACAAAAAATTAAGAGTAGACACTTGTCATTAGGACGTTTCCTTTAAAAAAGAAAACAAACAAAAAAAACCCTGTCTGTAAATTAACAAGTGTTCCAACTGTCAAAGTGTTAGTGGGCCTTTGTTTGCAAGACTGGCTGTGAACTTGATGTTCCCCTGAGCTTGAGATAGAGGAAGTTCTCCGGTACTGATGGAACTGCATTGGCGTGATTCTGATAGCAGCACACATTATCTGTTGTTTGGTTTTGTAGCTTATAAAAGTTTTGAAAATCAATATAGTCTTAGCTAAAAATAAGAAGGAATGTGGTCTTTCTGCCATTAGTAACCCAAAAGTGAAGTTGTCTAAGGAAAAGAAAAAAAGAAGGGAAGAAAAAAAATCACATTGAGAGCAATATATTTTTTTTGATTGCCATCCTGGAAGAAAAGGTGAAGCCAGCAAAGTGAGTAGCCTCCTGCATTGTATGCACATGATACTGATGTGTGAAAGGGGGACCAGAAATCTCTCTAGAAAGACATGAATTCAACTGGCTTTGACTGGCAGAACCATCCTGCAAGGAGGGAGCACAAAGCTCGGCAGAACCATGTCCCATGTAGGTAACGGCAGGCTCCCGAGAGACTTTTGTGGAGCGTGTTGTGGGATGGGGAGTAGGAGAGGACCAGCCTCCCTGGTAGCTGCTGTCTGGAGGCTGTCTAACCTCAGATTTATTTGGCAATTTCAGTAGTCATGTGAGGAGAGAGGGACCAAATCAGGAGAGTAGGTTTCAGGAAATTTCTCTTTCTCATAATCCTTAGAATTTTTGGATTTTTTTTTTAATAAGTATGTTTATACAACAAAACTGGATCAAAGCAGCTTGGTGTTCAGAGCAGCATAAGAGATTAGCTGGCCAGTTGAAAATTAAGCACTTGCTTGGAGGTCACAGTAATGGCACTGTCTAAATGTTTTTTGGTATTTTAAGGCAGCAAGGCAAGGTGGTACATCATTTTTCTGAGAAGAGAACTAGGTGAGGGAAGATCCTTGTCCTCCAGAGAGGATAGGAAGCTAATATTGGATATAAGCATATTCTTCCCAGCAGAAAGCTGGGACAGGCTCTAGAACATGAAGGTCAGTTGTTGTCATCCTTATAAAGAAAAAAGTTAGTTACACCCACAAATACTTTCTAAACAGAGGCACTGACTCAAATATAGTGAACTAACAGCTTCATGATAACTACTAAATTTTACTTGATCTTTGTGTCCAGGATCCCATGAGCCTATTATATATGTTAACAAAAGCAGTGAAACACTGTTTTTTCTCTTCCCAGCTATAGCAACTCAAGCTAGCGTGGAGTTTCGCCGGAAAGGATCACAAATGTCCACAGACACAATGGCTTCCAACCCCATGTTTGATGCGACTGACTTCCCAGACAACTATGAAGCGGGAAGGGCAGAGGCATGCGGGACACTGTGTAGGATATTTTGTAGCAAGAAGACTGGGGAGGAAATATTACCAGCTTACCTATCCCGGTACTAACCTATCTTCCAGTTGCTTTATTGGTATAACTTTATGGTGCAACTTAATTCACAGTGAATAGCATTCAGTTACTGTCTGAATCCTGTGTTGCCAATTCAAAAAAACCTGGTTAGCCTTCAGATGCTGTAGGTGAGGATCCCTGGCTAAACCGAATAGTGGTTTCCTTTTGTCTTCTCACGATGCTGGTTTTCATTGGGTTTTTTCCAAGTTCCAGTTGAAGGGAAGTCACTTAAAGTGCCTCCCAGCTGGAAGGAACATTGTCTTTTTGATACTTGCTTGCCTTTTGTATTCTTGTTTTTTTTTTTTTTTAATTTGTCACTGAATATCGTTCTGATGGAAAAATAAGTGTGCAGACATGAGACTTGGTACACTTTAGACCATGAAGGGTCTTACGTTGTCAAACACCACAACACTGGAATGGAATGTGTTTGTGGGTTGGTTTTTTTTTTCTTTAAATATAGAAATGCACTAATATTCCGTTACTTAACAGTTGTGTTCTGAACTACCTCTGTTTACAGTTTTGTTTCTAATAAAATAAGGCAATCTTGCCTATTGTAGTGTACTTTTTTCCTGAATTTTTGTTAAAAAGTGAAATAGCAAAGGCTAGAGGCAGAGAATCAGCTTTAAATCATGACTCTCTCAAACTGTTCAGGTATGTTTGTCCCAGATGGCATCAAAACTTCCTGGAAGACTGAACGATTTCATTTCTTGCATGTTGTAGTGTTTTGTGTATAGATAGTTTGTGTTTCTCTTACGCAGTCAGTGAAATTCTTCTGTGTTTGCAAGTCTTTTAAAAAAGTAAAATAAAGGGCATATAAGTATTCTCTAACAAGAAACTGTGAAAGAAACTAACTGCTTTAGGATGATGGCCAGCTAGGTTCCTGCCCCCCTGCTTTTTCATCTGAACTGGTTACGATGGATATGTTTGGTCTCATTTTCCAAATCGCTGATTAACGTGTCCTATCCTGTTCCCCCCTGCCCCGAAAGATTTAGCAGTATTTTTCTTGTGCTGGGGAGTTAAAATCAAGGTCTTACTCCTATCCTTACATGGGGAAGGAAGTAGTGGGAGAGCACATGATCCCAGCACTGTTAGTAAACATCTGGGCTGTATTTACACAGCTCCCAGTCCATGTGTTGCAACAAGTCAGAGGCTTCAATAAAACTGTGCTGCACTGGCTTTTCACATGAAATACATGTGATTTGTGAGGGGTTTTTTTAAGCTGGTTAGGTGCGTTTGCCTGTGCTAAAGTAACTTGGGGGAATGCTCCTATAAAGGTTTCCTAGCTCTGATTTTGAAACTTAGCCTATCTTACGTAGAAAAGACCAAATAGTGGCTGCACGTTCTTGTTCATGTGGGATGCTGATGCTTTTTATGTGCAAATAATTCAATCTTATCTTTCTTTGTCAGATTTTACATGCTTTTAATTCAGGGTTTGCAGATAGCAGATTTCGTTTGCCACCCCGTTCTTGCCAGTGTTATTTTAAACTCCCCTCCTTTGTTCTGCTGTGACCTGAAAGGGATTGATGTCGTGGTTCCTTATTTCATTTCGGCTCTTGAAACTATTTTACCTGACAGGTAAATTGCTATTTCCATATAAATATCATCAGAAGTGTGGGGAGGTGTTTATCTTCTGGGGTTTCTGTCATTCCTGAGTAGTTTTCACTGAAGGAATTCTGTAACGTGGGCCCCATACTGTGTATATATTTGATAGTGATAATAGCAGCACTCCATAAGCTCTAATTTTTGATTTTATTTGATACAATTTTTTTTAAAGCAATAGTAGTGTTTATTTTAAATGAAATATGTGAGTTGTTACCTACATATTCACTGATGGAAAGGAATATCTGTAAGAACAGGGAAAAGGAGTGATTTAGCTCAAATATATTGAAAGCCTACTGATTTTTAAGTAAAATTTCACAGGATATTCATTAGTGGCTGTTGCTGCAGTGAATTCATTGAGAGAGTAATCTTACATAACATTAAACAGAAAAATTGATAGGTTAGACAGGCTGGTGAAATTGTAGTAGGTTCTTAAACCAGCAGATATAACCTCACTTGTCAGAGCTTTATGGATTTCTGGACATTTTGCTAAGTAATAATACTACTCTCTGCATGCCTTCAACATATGTTTTATGTCTTGGTACTGCATTTCATTTTGAAGTTATGCATAAAATATTATTTATCTTCTGGGCTTAAATCTGAGCCACTGCTTCTTTTGGATAGGTCTTATAAGTAGAAGAATTTGCTGGTGGCTACTGACAAAAGTTGATCTATTCGCTAAGCAGCTTGTGTTTTATGCAATATGCGCATGAGCATATTCTGCGGATCTCCGATAATCCTGGGTGGGTTTGAGTTGTAGTAAGCCAGTAGAGGCTCATGACCGAAACATCCTGCTTTGAAGATGCAGTATATGAATAATACTTTCATCAGCTTTTATATGGGGTAAAGAATCCTTAGCAAGTGATGGTTCCTGCATGAATTCATTGTGTTATTGCTGCTGTTTTAAAAAAAAAAAAAAAAAAAAGAAGAAGAAAATGAGCCTAGAAAGAAACAGCTACATTGTATACTGCAAACTATTTTTTAAGACCACTGGGGCTGTATATTTAATTTTAACTTAATTAAATTTGGCTCCAGATTCCTGTGAAAAGTTGATTAACTGTATGATGCTTTGATTTGCAGAGAACTCTCAAAGTTTAAAATCTATGTAAACCCCACAGAGCTAAGAAGAGCTTCAATTAACATTTTGCTGTCTCTGTTGCCTCTCCCTCATCACTTTGGAACCATAAAGTCTGAGGTAGTAAACTTACCACTTTGTTTTGCATTCCATTTTTGTTTCCCTGGTTGTTTTGGAGTGGGATTTGGATGACTTGTGGGTTTATTTGGTGTTCTATTTGGCACTGAAACTCTTATAGCAAGTATGTAACAGCAAGACTGTATTAAAAGTTGTCAGTAGCAGTGTGTGCTGTGGATACTGACTTTTGAAACCAATACCATGCTGGTGTGATCTCTAATTGATATTGAAATAAATGTATTTTTCCTTCAGGTTGTCCTGGAAGGGAAATTCAGCAATGATGACAGCTCAACATATGATAAGCCAGTAACCTTCCTTTCCTTGAAGCTGAGGCTTGTGAATATACTTATAGGAGCTTTGCAAACGGAAACGGATCCCAACAACACTCAAATGATACTAGGTTATTTCAACTTTTTTATTCATTAACTGTGTTATAGAAGTGTCTGTCTTAAATCTGTCCTGCAATAATATGGTTTATTAGTCATGTGTTGCTTTGCAAGAAAAAAGATGAAATTCCTGGCAGATTGGCATTTGTATAATGTCCCTCATACTATGAAAACATCTTGAAAAGCCTCACATTTTTGTTAAAATAATCCTTCTCTTTTTACGAATGTGGAATAGTACCTGAAAAGTAGAGGCGGAAGTAAAGCACATTCTAGCAGGAAAAGTCAGTCATAACTAGGAATGGAAAAAGGAAAAAATGTTGGTTTAATATTGGGAAGGATTCTTGACTAATGGGTTGCAGGGAACACTTTAGGTTTTGGCATGATTAAGCCTGGAAACACATTGAAATGCTGGGTGACCGGTGGTCCAGCACTGGCAGAATACAGATGACATTTGTTTAGCACTGTGTAAATCTTCAGACAAAAGCTTTGGAATAGAGTCTGGAGATGCATTGTAGTTTGGCAACAAACTGTTCTTTTGAGGTAGTGAGTGTATTAACATTATTCTGAATACTCAGAAGCAGAAGCTGAAAACTTGAATAGTGCATAATGTGTGCATAATAGACCAGTAAAAAATGTACTTGCCTTTTATTCTCCTCCCCCCACCCTTATTTTTCTCTATTTAGAAGTGCCTTTTTCCACATTATGGTGTTCTTGTCCTTCAATAATTAGAATACCACTTTCCTTTTGTCTGTTTAAAAAGGAAACAGACTTGTACTGTGGTGCAAGGTGTCTGCCTTGTTCTGGAAGACAGCCAGCCTACCTGATTAATGGGGGGGGGGGAAGAAAATTGCATGAGCAATGAAATGAAGGGAAACAAATCCAGTCTGCAAAGACTATCGGAAAGTTTCCTTGCAGTGGTTGAGATAGTTCCTCTACTAGTGGAAGACTAGGGGAGAATGATTTGAAAGAATGATTTGCAACCACTACTGGTGAAGGGATGAGGATATTTATGGTTTCAAAGCAATCCTCCAAGTGAGACCCGCAGAGCATTGGTGCACAGGGGGTTGCACCACATTGGGAACCGCCGGGTGATGCACTGTTAAATCCTACCTATGTGTTCCTGTATGCCTCCACTGCGAGTTGGTGTTTGCATCCAGCTGCGTAGATGCTCTGCCTTGAATGGTTTTTACCATTACTATTTCCATGATAGTCCATCTCCCCTGTATTCCTGTTGTTAAACTCCTGTTTCTGTATGTGAAGTTATTTCCTGCTGGTTTTGGTTGGAAAGGATTCATGAATCTCCAGTTTAACCAGAGATTCTTACACGTGCCACCAGCTTCTCAACAAAATCAGTGTTTGCTTCCAGCTGCTCATTAAATTTTTGACAGTGAGTGGTGCATTTCCCTTCATATAACAAGTGGTGTTTTCCTTAACACTCATTGCTGGGGCGGGGGACAGAAAATTAAAATTGATTAAAATTGAATGTGTCAGTGTCAGCCTGTTACAGGTCTATGTCCTTACTGCTTCGTTCCTCATTGCCTGGGGGTGATGCTGCCAGGCAGATATAGGCTGTTCATGCCAGCTGACCTAAGGCACCCTGAATGCATTGGCAATTTTAATTTGCGTTGCACTTGTGTGTAGTTATCTCTCCCAAGATGGAAGAGAGAACTATCTGCTGGCTAGTTTGGATGCAGTAGGGTTGGCTTACCCCTGCACTTAAAGCTTCAGCTTTTTCAATACAGTATTTTGGGCACTGATGGAAAACTGAGAGAGAGAGTGAGAGGCTGGGGATGACTTCCAGGTGGAGAGAATTCCAGTGTATCCCACCTCAGGTTATGCACTGGCCTCCTGATTTAGGAAATTGGGTTTATATTTTAGCCAAATTGAAATGAAAGCAATTTTTAATTTGCTCTACAAAGCCACAAATTATCAATGATGCAAATATTAGCCTTGATTTTTTTTTTTTGTGGGGCAGGGGCAGAAATGTCTTTATGAAAACAAAAGTCCTTGTGTTATGGTGGTTTGGGGGTTCATTTTGCTCGTCACAGATCATTATGAGAACAAGCATGATCCCTTGCACTGATGTCTTAAGGGTTGCTGAATAGAACAGACATTATTCACTTTTTCTTCCAGCAGGTTGCTGTCTGTACTGCTGGTTCATTAAGACTTGAAAACATGTTTTTGTTTGCCAGCTGCCTTTTGGCTCCTAATGGCCAAACTGGGGAAGGGAGCTTCTTTGTGCTAGGCAAGAATGTAGCCAAGGCCAGCACTGTATAACCCTTGAGGTGGCTCTGGACTACACACCTCAATTCAGCTCTCTGTTATCTAACAAATACTGTTATTTTATTCACAGAATCAGTAGATATCCTTAAAAGTAACCTTGAGTTTTTTAATGAGCACAATCTGATGGGAGACAAGGAATGATTTCAGCCCTTCTGTGAAACCAAAATCCTTCTAAACTGAGGAATTTGAAAAACCTATGTTCAAAGCATTTTTAAAACAGCTGAAAGCACTCTATCTCAGTTCTCATCTGCTTCAAATAGCTAAGTCTGAAGCAAATCCTGTGTTTTATAAAACAGGATGGAGATCCTGTATGTTAGACCTTCAGTGCTTCTTTGTAAATTTTAGCAGTGAACATTCTACTGTCATCTTTAGTTACCTTCTTATATCTGATTCTTCAGGTGCAATGTTAAATATTGTTCAAGATTCAGCACTGTTAGAAGCCATTGGCTGTCAGATGGAAACGGTAAGTATTTTTTGTTTATGAAGTTAACACTTCAGAAAGAATGCATTACTCATTGTATCTGCTGTTGTAAGGTGCTCAGTTAGCATCTTGAGGTTTGATCATCTTTTTTTCTCCATTGTGTCTGAGAGCATCCTTTGGTATAGGGAACTCTACTCAGAAAAATCTTCTCATCGCTCAAAACTGACTTTCAATTTGCAGAACGGTGGTGAAAATAACCTCTTCAAAAGCCACAGTCGTACTAACAGTGGCATTAGCACTGCAAGTGGGGGCAGTACAGAGCCCACAACACCAGATAGCGAGAGACCAGCACAAGCCCTTCTGAGGGATTATGGTAAGGATAGCTCTTTTGAAAAAGAACTCTGTTGTTATATGCCAGGGTGATGTTTTTTGTGGTTTGGGTTTTTTTTTCCCTGTTCCTAATTCTGGCTAATACTTTAATGTGCATGGGTGTTTTGAACTCAGAGTGGATACCCTTTTTGTTTATTACCAGTTTGTGCTCATACGTGCTGTTTAGTTGGTGGTTGTTTAATCCTACTAAGGGACTCTGTGAACATTTAGAAAATAAGAATGTAAAAGCTTATGAAAAAGGTGTTTGCAAACTGTTTTACTTCAGGATATGTTTTCAAGACACTTAGTTTTCATGAACAATAATGGGATAAATGTACACCAAGTGTAAATTAATTGCTTCGTTCATTTTGGTAGCATTCTAAATGCTTACCTGACTTTTTGCAGCACCTTTTCTTAAACTATATTTAAAGAGCATTTGGGGGACTCCTATTTTTTATAGAGCAAGTAAACAGAATGCTTGTGATGTGTCATTTATTATAACAAGAGAATTTCTTAATTAACGTTTGTTTGCTATGTCTTGTACCATGCATTTTTGAATCTTTGTAATAAAATCTATGTTCTACTAAATCTGTGTGTGGTAAACTGGCCGAACGTCAAGATCCTGGAATTTAACTTGCTCCTTTGGTCATCTTCAGTTTAACTGATGTCGACCCCATAAATGTGAGAACAGATCACCTTTATTATGTTGTAACCTAGATTGACAACTGTTCTCGCCAACCAAAAATTTTTTTTTTTCCTCTAGTTCTATAACTAAGGAGAGGAGGGAGATTAGCAGGAAAGGCTTTAGTATATTCTAGGGATTCGTACAAACATGTTGGTGCTTTCCC
>NW_009204852.1:35344-38579 GCF_000690835.1 Fulmarus glacialis
CTACAGGATTTGTGTGTTTGAAATTATTAAAGTGCTAGTTTTCAGCACACCATTTGAATTGTGTGTTTAATTTGTATGGGTTTTCATTGACAAGTCCTTGTAAAAATATCCCTTTGTAAGGTTAAAAAAAAATCTTAAATATTTGACTTATTGCGTCTTTAAACCGTGACATAACTTAAAGATATTTTTGTGATATATTCATTTTCTTGGATTTTTTTAATGCACAGAAGGTAAGGGTATATAAAATTTATGAAAAGAATTTGAAGCTGGATGTTTCAAATGAGAGAACTGAAAACAAGATGGTCTATTTTTACCGGGATTATCCAAAACGTCTTTTTAAAAAAAAAAAAAAAAATGAGATAAGCTAGTCTGAATGTATTTGTATAATGTCTGGTGGTGTATATAAGGGAGTTAGCCTGTGCAAAAGTGACCAACCCAATTTCTAGATTCTGGGTTGTGTATAATCTTATTTTATGTGTGTATTGTGGCTGCTTTGGCTTGTGCCTGTGCTTTGCTTATCGTCACTAATGCTTAGTTATTTTCCCTCCTTGTGGTATGTGGTATTGGGGTTATATCCTAGCTCTTAATACAGATACAGCTGCTGGACTACTGATACGCAGTATTCACTTGGTAACCCAAAGACTCAACTCACAGTGGAGGCAGGACATGAGTATCTCTCTGGCTGCACTAGAGCTTCTCTCTGGACTCGCAAAGGTGAGAGGTGAAGTTTTGTGTGCTCTGGCCTCTTCTCAAAGGGTGATTATAGACCTGTTTAGGTGAAAGTCATGCCACCAAACAGGTATCTGTGTCTGAGTTTGTCAGCAAATGTGCTGTTTGGACACAAGAAAAAACAATACTCCTTTTGTAGTTCATCTCCTAATGTAAATGCTCTGTGGCTCAAAAGATGTGTGCCCTGTAAACGCCTGCTGGCTGAAAGTGAAGCTCAGGGTGGCTTGTTCAGAAACACATAACTCTACTTGAGCTCCTGTTGAGCTAGCTGGCTCTTGTTGAGCTAGCTGAATGGCTCCTAACCTTTCTCATGGATTCCCATGTGTGTCTGGTTTTGGTTTTTGTTTTGTTTTTTACACTTCAGGGGATGCATCTGCCGTATTAGGTTGCACAGTTGAGGAAAAACTTGTCACTAAGCTTCCAGTGGTGGTGTAGGGGCATGGGCCATTAGTTTTCAACCCCACTGTGAACCATTTATCACAGCTTTGCTTGGCTGGGTGGCTGGTCTCTGTTCAGTATGTAACCAGACTTAGAAACAAGAGTTTTTGTTGCTCTTAGTTGGCAGATTGCAAATATGCCAGGGTATTAAACAACTTAATTGCCTTTTTGTAAGTGTAGTACCTGCTTTTCCCCTTCCATCTCATCCTGGAAATAGTTTTCTGAGCTTAGAAAATGATAGTGTATTTCTAATATGAAGGTGTCACCTTCTTCAGAGCTTTATCTGCACACAGTTCCTTGATTTAACAGCAAATAACTGAACTAAAGCTACTAGGTGGGGGGGAGAGCTTTTTTGTTGAGAAGTAAAATGCCCTTTTCTGCTTGAGGGCTTTTGTCCCCAAGCTGGACTTCATGATGTTTGTTAAGCAATAGTGCAGTGTATTTACAGCAGCCACGATGGCATGGCATGACAGTTCAGCATTTCCTGTCATATTCCCCTGGGAACTTGACAGATCTCTTTGAAGCATGCGTGTCTCAGGCATTTTTTAGAGCGTGGAGTCAGCACTGAGCCATGTTGGACTGGGTGCTTATTTGATTACTGCAGCAGCATGAGCTGAAGGATGCATTTGAAAGTGTTCTGCAATTAATTAATGTATGGTTACTGGGTCTTATAGAGCATCATACAGAACTAGGGGTTCCTGCAACTTGTATGGTTAAGCCAGGGTTTTTTTTTTTTCTGGGCTTGCAATGAGATGGGAACGTGAAAATATATTATCTTTCAAATGCCTACCCAGGTTAATGCTAAATATTGTAAACTTTGTATAATTCTCATGCAACTGAAGTAATTCTTCCTCTGGGGTATCTTGGATATCTTTCCCCTTTGTAACAAAGAGGGTAGAAAGAGATCACCTCCTGGTGCAGAAGTGCAGAGTGGAGAACCAGTTCTGCTTGTGCCTTTGGAGGTGACAATTCCCAAAGCCCTTCTCAGGTTAGAGGCTGCCCTGTCTTGTGTCTGTTCAGCACCAGGTTATTAGTGGGACTTGGTAAATTCAAAAATCCTGTTTCCTGCAAGAGCGCTAGCTCACCAACCTGCTTTTCATAAGCTCATCTTGAGGCGACTCTGCTGTAGATCTTACGCTTCTGAAGGAAATGCTGCCTTCATCCTAGGGCTCTGAATTTTCACCCCCCTGCTGTGCGGAGTACAGCTGCCTGGCTCCGGTGTGTCACCAGCAAGACCATCCACCTTCCTACTTGGAAAAGGGTGCTCCTTAATGAGTGAAGCTTTATATGGCATGGTCAAATGCTACAGAGTGGAAAAATCCAGCTTTAAGAGACTGTTCCTGTGCCAAGTCACAGGTTGGGAAGAAAAGAGAAATTCAGTTCTTTAGTTTTATAATGTAAATCCTTGTGCTTCAGTGTACTCAGCATACATGCCTCTTCACTAACCCTCCGGTCTGGAGCCTTGCTCCCTGAAGCCCTCAGTTGGGAGAGAAGCTGTGAGGTTTTTGCAATGAGTTTTGGGAGAGGGGTTATGAGTCTGTTGCCAGTCTGCTTGTCTGAGGGTGGGTTTTCTGTCCCTTTTTCACTGGTGAAAGTTACAGTGCTGACAAAATATGCCTAGTGGAAAGTTATGCGAGCAGAATGAAGCCCTATGGAAGGGAGACTTGGGTTCTCAGAGGTACAGAATGGGTTGCTATAGCTGAAGGAGGGAGGTATTTGCTGAAAATAAGTTTCAAATGCTAATTTATTCAGCTTGCAATTAGTTTCTTATCAAACCATATTGGTACCACTCTTGCTCTTGGAAACCAAGCTGTGCAATGTGGTGGCATCTCAATGCAGCATTTCTTTCCTTTAAATTTCAATATCCATCACTGTTCAATATTTTACAGCTTTTAAGCTGTAATCATGAGAGCTGTAATCATAAGCCGTTTATTCCTATTTCTTAAAACTGCATTTAAAAATGCTTTTAAAAACTATTTCTTCTCCGAGAGATTTTTGTGGAGGAATTCTCATCCTGTCCTGCTTGCTTTACACAGGTGAAAGTGGTGGTTGATTCCTCTGATCGGAA
>NW_009204852.1:38610-39337 GCF_000690835.1 Fulmarus glacialis
TTAGTTCAGTGTGCAGCTACATAGTGTACCAGTGCAGCCGCCCAGCCCCGCTCCACTCCCGCGACCTTCACTCCATGATAGTTGCAGCTTTCCAGTGCCTCTGCGTCTGGCTCACTGAGCACCCTGACATGCTGGATGAGAAGGTAAGAGTCTCTGGTGTATCTATTTTGAGCATTCCAAATTTGTAATGCTTTTCATGCTCGACCTGTCTTTTCTTAGTTTTCAAAAGTATACTAGGAATTTCAAAACCAATTTCCGTGCAAAATAGTTTTGAATTTTAATTTCTGCTCTTTATTCACCAAGAATGTTTTTGGCTTTAGAATTACCTTTCATATTTCTAAGAATGTCTTGATCTTTCTTCTTGCTTTGTGAAACTAGAAAAAGAGAGAAGAAAAGAAAACCTGAAAAAAGAGAAACTGAAAAGAGAAATATGGGAATTAATGGTCTATATATAGCATAGCTGCCTGCTACAGATAAACTTCACTAAAAGCCATCTCTCTTCTCATTGCTCACCTGCTAAAGCATCTTCTAGACTTAATGAAATTCCTTTGATTCTAATATTTTGATAATCATAGTTTGTTTCACCAAGAAACCAGTTTTCTAGAAACTGAGCAAGGCTCAATCCAAGATGGAGTTTGCTTGGGAAGCTTGAGAAGAGCAGGAAATGAGATATGCATGTTTCCAACAGTCTTCTGTCCTGCTGTTTAAAAAGAAAAGAAAAAAAAAA
>NW_009204853.1:0-13737 GCF_000690835.1 Fulmarus glacialis
GCAGCGGCCCCCTGGCTGGCTTTCCCCTAATATATATATACTGAGCATGAAGTCATATCGTATGGAATATCCCATTGCCCAGTTTGGGTCAGTTGTCCTGGCTGTGCCCCCTCCCAGCTTCTCATGTATCTCCAGCCTTCTCAGTCAGTACAGCATGAGAAGCTGAGAAGGCCTTGACTCTGTGTAAGCACTTCTCAGCCATAAGGAAAACATCTCTGTATTATCAACACTGTTTTCAGCACAAATCCAAAGCATAGCCCCATACTAGCTACTACGAACAAAATTAACTCTATCCCAGCCAAAATCAGCACAGAGCCCAGTAGTGTTCTGTGTACTAGTTCACACATGCAAAGTGCTTCAGTCTCTCAATCCCCAATGAGAGTTTGCTCTGGAGAAATTTTCGGCTTAGAACTGACAGATATGAAAGGTGTTTGTTGCTATCCATGTTGGCCAGTATCCCCAATGGCAGAAACTTGCACTGTTTGAACATACTTTTCTGTGTTAAATCAAGTTTATTGGTGAGAATATAGTTACTATTTTCTATGATAAATATTAGAAACCCATAGAAATTAGATTATGTGTATCCTTCCCTCAGTAGAAAGGAAAACACCCATAAACAAGTTTTCTCATATTTGTAGTTATTTTACTTTTGTCTTAATATTCAGTGCCTATTCAGTGCCAAAGTGAGGAAGAGGCAGGGAAAACATGAGTTTCAGTTTTCTCACTGAATGTCTTACATAGTCCTGAGCAGCAGGTATGTCTAGGAATAGTGCAGGTGAATGCAAAAGCTATGATATATTAGTTTAAGGGTGGGATTTAACTGGTAAATTCCTCAAATTCTCCACATTGTCAAAAGTTCATGGGTTTAACTATGGACTTTCAGCTGTTACAAGAAGAGTCCTAATTATACAGACAAACATGACAGCTGAAAAAAAGACCTGTAAAGAGTAATTTAAACCACATAGAAATTCCTCTTATTTATACAGTGGATCTTAACAATTCTATGTCGTCCTGCTGACGAGAAGTGTGGTTGTAATTTGAAGACATTGTACTTTGTCTTCTATTCTATATTCTCTCAAAGGGAAAACAAGAAGCCACGTGGAACACAATCAAGTCTCCTATTTCCTCTGCTGTCATCAGAACTCCTCCCTGGTAAGGATCCTCTAAGAAATACAGATCATCTGATTGAAAATATGAGAGGTAACAGCCATTTACTCAAAAAAAAAAAAAAAAAAATCCAACTCCAATCTTGAGAAATCATGTTTAATGTTCCCTCCTCACCTTGTATTTTTATTGTCGCCTACATCACTACAAATTGCAATGTTAGATATTTGAAAGTATAAAATAAATAAAAATAATTAATATCTGAAAAATAGTACTATGAATATTAATTCCACAAAATTCTACATTTTGGATTTATTGAAACTGACATAACATTCAATCCCTCCATTTCTTAAAAATCAGATAACTTTGCCACAAACTAAGGCAGAAATCCTGCAATAACTTAAATAACTCTTTATTCTTAAGAAGGAGTACGAAATTTTGGAGATGACCAATGCCTAGATAACATCGGAACAAGTTCAAATGATTCCTTACTTTTATTGAGTATTTTTATTTTTTGAGTACGAACAGAGGCAGAGAAGAGATACTTCAGTGCTGTAAGCCAAGTAATTCACATACTGTTTTTAAGTTTAGAAAATGAACATACAACATTTCTGATATTGTTACTTAAAATGCGTATTGAAATACTATTGTTGTTATGGACGGCTAAACAGATAAAAAAAGATGTGCAAATATGCATTCTGACAATTTAACAGAACAAAAAATGCAAACTTGTCAGTAAGCACTATTCAGTTGTGAAATAACATCCCTTGGGAAGTGGTGGAGAAAAGCTCCATCTCTAGGAATATTTACAATTCTACTACACGAAACATTGGAAAATATACTGTAGGGAACAATTTTGTACTGAGAGCAGCCTGGACTAATGTGCCTTTCCCTTTCTGTAACTTCTAAAATACCTGTGAAGAATGTGTTTCAGTTACTCGATCTTAAATTCTCCTTTGGATCACCCATAATCTACCATAGACTTTGATTACAGCATACATATTGATAATCAAGAATATGGACTCTAAAACAAGTTGTATAGTAACCTGAATAATAAATAATGTAGGCAATGCTAAACTATAACAATGTCAAATGCACTAAGCTTCTTTCATGCCTATCAAACATGGTTGCACATGTATTTGAGCATGGCATGGGTCCTCCATACAACATTCCCCTCCTTTCAACAAGTACCATGGGCTACCAATTAGAAACAATGTGACATTATACAAGCTATTCCTGGCTTGTGAATTACTGTTGCAAGTATAATAAGGGAAGTAAGAAAAGGCCTTAAAAAATGACCACCCAATTGCCCCCCAAAAATCCCCCAAAAGAGATAAACGTTATTGTTCCACAGAGATCAAATATACACTTAGTAAAATGTATTTTACTGGGAAAGGTTCTCAGTTTTTCCCCACATTTTGTGCAGTTACTATTTCTTTCCCCAAACTCAGCTTTTTAGCTGGTTTTAAAATGGCACTATTTTGTACCTTTGCTTCATTCTTGTGTGTGATTAAAAGGGCAGGGTACAAAAGAGATCCCAAATTAGCCACCAGCATGCACCTAAATGCAGTCCCACCTGGGGAAGTGTTGAAGGCAGTCATTCTGCATTTCAAATACCTGTAGGTTTCTCTCTTAACCCATCCTTAATTTCCTTGATGGACTAATAAGATGGGCTGTGACATTGCTTTGATCACCCAGTCTCTTTCTCCTTTTTACTTTGCCCTTGCATTTCTGAGTATTTCCAAGTAACCATTTTATTTTCAGCTACTGCAGCCCATCACAGTGAAGAATGAAGATCTGAGTCCTCTCAGAGCTAGGTCCAGATTCCCCAAAAGCCAGCGGGTCCTTCCACTCACGTCAGCTGCAGCTGTATCAGGCTCTGACGAAGTGTCAACTTTTGCTGTTACTTACTATTTCATCTATTATTAAGGAAATTATTTTATGGTGAACACTTACATTCCAATGACAAGAAGAATAATAATTTTAGTATTGGCGACACTGTTTTTGAGAGACACCTGTTGTTGTTCAGTTTGGATCAGTACCTGGCAGACTCAAATATGACAATGGTTTTTCCACCTTACTCATTGTAGCTGTTGATTACAATTAATTGGAGCTTATTAAAGACAAGTATATGTTGTGCAGTAGCAGACGTCTTCTTCAGTATAATAATTTATCTTGGGAAAATTAATCTAATCAGTGCTCTTTTGGTGGAAGAGGACTGATGACAAAGAAATAATTAGTGCTCTGTAGACCAATGCTTTAGGGCACTGAGTCCACAGTGTATTGATCTTTGAGATGTGTCTTTGTATATTCCTCATCTGCTAATGACAGGGCAAAACAGAAGAAGGTGAGTTTAAATTCCACCGGACTCTGATACTAAACCAGCTGAGGGCTAGGTTTTTGCAGGCATCTTTGGAAAACAATAAACATTCATATGAAGCAGGAAAGCTTGATGGTTTTGTGAACCAGATTATATCAACAATAATAGCATATGAGCCCTTGTTAGCCACCGTCAAGCAATAGGGTAGCTGATGGGCTGAGTAACTTTGGTAAAACAGGCAAAATCTTACAGGCTAAATATAATTTCCTTAAACACTGGTTGTGTGACTTGTGCAGTCACTACATTGTCACTGGTCACTGGTTTTCACTTCCAATGTCACTTGTTTGTCCCAAAGGCTGAGATAACATTACCATTGTACCATATGTCAGGCCAAGTATTGAGAAACTCAGCTGAATTTTCTTCCAGGTTATTTAGGGTTCAACTAGTTGTGGTTTTTTTCTCTCTGCTCGATAACAGTAGGTAACACCAGAGAAAAAGCTTGTGCAAACAGCTTATGAAAGGTGGTGTTCCTCATCTGACATCAGAATTCAGAACACTTTTGCGTCATTACAGATTTGTTATTGTAAAGATGAGGAAACAATTTGAAGCCACTGAGACTTTTTGTTATGTAGGTAAGATAAATGTAAACAGATATATAAAGTGGAGTGTGTTTTCTCTATATGCATCTGAACATTAACCACTGTTTATTCACACGGGGTAACTGACAATAGGTGGGAGACCTGATTCATTTGATTCATGGCTTTGTTTTTTACTTAACTGTATCAGCTTAGAAGTACAAAACACAACATACTGAGTTGTGAAATTTAGCTGGAAGTCCTAGTAGGTGGTCATGCAGAGATATTTCAGCTGTGCAGATAAAAATAAGCTAGACAGGAAGACATAAGTGTTCTTACAGCAGATCTAATTTCAGGAGAGTCACTGGATAAGCGCCTGGGCCCAATTTTTGGGGAAGGATGAGGGTGCCAAGCTAAGCTTTGCATTGCAAGTTAATTAGCATGTTTGTAAAAAAGAGAGAAAAACTCTCTCTGCTGTCACAGAAGACATCTCAAGTCAAACTTTGATTATGCTCACAAAAGGCCAGATTTGTATTACAAATCTATTGAGTGAGATCCAACAATTTGATATTTGAGTAATGAAGTCCTTGTATTCACATCGATATCTGAGACAGCAAAGTGACTTCTGCCATAATATTTCAAGATGATTTTTCTCACTAGAAATTTACATTTCTTCTCATTAGGTTTGATTCATCTCTCTCTGAAATCAATAGGAGCTTCTCTTTTGACATGAGAGACAGGCTTTGCGTGGTTTCTTTTACTGTGGCTGTGCCAGAAGTCACACACTACTCTCAGTCTCAGACTCAAGAGCTCAGTGGTGCACGAGTGTAGTATCTAAAAACTACAACAGGGTTTTCTGTTACAGGCACTGTAATTAATATTCTTGTGTCTTCTTTCCTCAGATTCCCTGAGACGTAGTAGATCTATCTTCTAGCTCTGGATTTTCCCCTGTTGCAACGAATTTATGCCATTCCTATCTGCATCCTTCCCATGAAACATTTTCTTATGTAGAGGAGTGAATTACCTATGGTGAAAATTGAATAGGTTGAGATTCAAAGGTAGTGAATTTTAGAAATCAAAAATAAACAATTACTAGTGGAAAAAACCATAATCAACATTAAAAAGGAATCTGTACTTGAAATAGCTGATACTCAGTTTGTATAAAGTGTGTGCAAATGCTGAGGGACTCTTTTAAACACTGTTAAGTAAAACAGAATTATAGTTGAAGAATGGCTTGAGGCAAAGAATTAATGAAAAAACTACCCTGTTGTGAAACCCAGCAAATTAGGAGCTATAAAATGGGTATTATATTTAGAAGTGTTAAAGCTGGTTTGAGTTTTTAGATTTCAGGAGGGGAAGTAAGATGTACTCAATAGAGTACATCTGTTACCAGTTAACTTAAAATAGTCAACACATTGCTGACCTTGAAAAATGTCCAAGGAAAAAAACAATAGACATTAATATAGTGGGAAAGTAAGTGAAAGTTCTGACCTCAAAATAATTAAATGAAAGTTATTCTGTTGGTTGATATAGTCTTCAGTGTCCTAGAGCCTTTTGCTCCCTAGATGATTTCAGAAAAGGTAAAGTTGTCATCGCTCAGAGAGATAACACATTCTAATGAGAATGACTGTTAAATAAGCACTTTCAAAACCAGTCAAAACTGACAACACTTAATGTTTGAATTATGTTTTTTATTTAGTTACGCATTTAAGTATTAGTATCCGTATGTTCAACACTTCAGTAAGGATGATGTGTCCATTTCATGTTTCTTCCTTCAGGCAAAAGAAAGGGAGAGGCATCTGGCCCAGCTCCTCTGATTTGGTGCTCAGGTAGAGCAGGATCAGTGGGTGGTTAGTGGCATGCAACATTCAGCAAATCTCAGAAGCAATTAGAGGGAGAGGGCAAAAACACACTGGAAGAAGGAAGGGGAATTGACTCTGTACATCTGTAGCAATCAGCTCTAGAAAAAACCATGCATACCTTTATTCAATTACAATGTTGGAAAAGAAACTTGAATGCAAGACTGCTGTCCTTATGGATATATGCTGGTATTAGCAAAAGGCTGCATTAGGGGAAAAAAAAAATCCTGTCAGTAACATTCAACTGCCTAGGATATAGTGAACAGAATGCAGATCTAAAATTTTATGCAAAAAAGGGAAGGTGATCAATGCGTACTCCAGCAGCAACAGTTTTTGTACACATACAGTGCAGATGAGCACTGATGAATGGATATTGAGCCAATGTGAGTTGCCATACTTCCACATAAGTCAATGGTGATGAGCAGGAAAGTCACTTACTCATATCAATGAGAGTCTGTCCTACTGTCCAGCAATATATACACAACACCAAGATGTGCATGCCTGAATGAATATGGCCAAATGTGCCTACATGGATAAGGCATGTACCTAGAGGGATAAGGCATGAGGATTCATTGTAATTACATGTACTTTGGTGCACAATGAAAGAAAAAAGCCATTTAAATGTGGTGAAACATATCAGTTGCATTCATACTGCTTCCCTTGAGCACTTGAAGGATCACTACGTTCAAGTGAAAAAAAGCTAAACTGAACAAGTTTTATCTTAAGTTCTTGGATGGCAACTAGGACAGAGTAAGCTATGTTTTCTTTTTACACAGTTTAGTCTGAAGCAAGACCCTAGCATGTGCTATAACATTAAAGAGTCTTTGGCAGGATTACATCCCTTCTGAAAAAATGCTGACAGCTAGATATCATAGAGTTGTTGCTTTCATATGCAAATCTGAACTTCTGAGCCTGGTTCCCATCAACAATTCAGAAAATAAATTGCAGACTTTTTTTAATTAAAATATTTTAACAATAAAACCTGAGAAAAGCAATCCTGAAGTCTCTTTGATGTAATAGAAGATAAAATACAGTGACAATTTTGCTAATGTATGTGAAAGGTGCCATTTATTTCCTTTTCCAATAATTGAGTTTAATGTCAAATCGCAGATCAGTTCATTATCAGTCAGGGCTAGAGACAACATCACCCACTTGAGTGTATTTTGAACTGAGGTGTAAATCTGAGATTGGGTTGAATGGTCATGTTTTTCAGATAGTCTCGGGCAGTAAATCAGACACTTCACTTAGAAACAGATTTATTTGAACGGTGTAACAAGCAGACATTGATAAATAAACTTTTCTTTGTCAGGAGGAATAATTGCTGGCAACCTGAGTTTTAACACGAGGCAGGAGCTTTATCACTGAGCTAATTTATTTAATCAAGGAAAGTTCCTGTGACAGAACTACTGAATTTTGAACATATAATCTTCAGAAAAGGTTACAGACAGATGCATAAAACTTAAGGAATTAAGTTAAATGGGCAGCAGACCTAAAAAGAATCTTGGCATAGGATAGTGCCATATGAATTTTATATGGTAGCTTGATGTATCCAAAATCTTATTAGATACTGATCCACAAATGCCATTTTTCACCAGGCAAAAGGTTGATAGGTCAGGAAATTCTAAGAAAGGGAAAACAGCTTGACAAGAAATGATTGTCTTGCAGCCCTGTACAAAGAGTATGTATGAGCAGGGCTGGTGTTGTAAATGTTTAGTCATAGTTCCTGCCAGCAAAACATAAGATATAAAGTTAACTCAAGGGATTTTACTGCCTGTGACAAATTGAGACTATATAATCTTCCCAGTCTTCAGTTACTCAGCATTTTCATACGTCTACTATTTTCAAACCTCTACTATTTTCAAATGCTTCCTAGGTTATGACAAGAATTCATAATAAAACCGGATGCTTTTACCACATGAACAGTAATGAAAAATGTCTTCCCTGCTCTCTGTGAATTTATAAGCACAAATTCATTACACAAAGCAGGACAGGGAAGCTACAGCTCTAAGTGAAGCGTCATTCATTCCAACATGTGAGCATTTTTTGAGACAGTTGGTCAAGACAAGAAAAGGAAATAGTTGAAGTTGTGAGAGGAGGAAATGCAAAACACCTACCAAAAAAAGAGTCTTAAAATGTGATCCTTGTAAAACAAGAGAAAAGTCTGTTGCCCTTTGGTCATGCACTCCATGGTGAATAAAAGAGACAAAATAGGAAGACAGAAAGAATAAGAGGATTCTCTTTTGTGCAGCTATGAACTCCACACAGGACTTGTACACAGCCTTCACCAGGGTCCTGTCTGAACAATTAACTGTCAGTTGCCTTCACTCATATCTGCTGTGTTTCCCAAAGCAGCTGCTGCTGGTGGCACAGCAGACACAGCTGCTCTCCACAGCAGATTCAGCCAAGGGGAGGAGTAGTGGTATTCACTCCACCATCTTTGCTGTATTAACACAAACTCTGCCAGAGGACAGCAATGTTAATCTACATGGCCAGAACAAGCCACTGGAGGTCACCTGCATTCCCGTCAGTGCGTGAACTAAACTTCTGCACTCCCTCTTATCCCTTACCAAAAGTTTTTTTCTGATCTCTTCTAAGATGAAGACATTGAGAGATACATTAGACTTCTAAACATCTGGGTTTTTTACTGTCTGTTCAGTTGCTCCTAGTTTGTACAAAGTGCTTTTGTCAGAGAAATTCACAACAAACCAATGGCAGTATCCAGAACTCTTGGTGGAGGGAGACATTTAATAAATTCCAGTCTCATGATGAAAAATTGCATCAAAATGCAGGCAGGACCAGAGCATAGGCTGAGGTGATCAAAGCTATTACTTGCGAGATGCTGTCTCAATACATCGGTACGATTACAACAAATACCTGATTCAAAATAAAGAGCGTAGTGAAAACTCTTGTCACACAATCACCTAGAGAGCTACACATTAGAGAAATAAAAGTTAAGCAATTAAAAACCTGTTTGTTGCCTTAGGTACGTTTCAGTTCGTTGTTCATCAGCTCCATTGCTCTGTCTGTTCCACTTAATGGTTCATTTGGCTGAATTTGGGACCAAAAAAGAAAGAAACTAATATACTGTGCAAAAGAGAATATTGTTATGTTTTCTCAGGGTGTGCTGGCTGCAGGTCAGAAACCCTATGGGGACAGCTAGCAAGGTACTGTCTTACTTAGTACATGGAGACATAGATTCAGGAAAAACTTTTATATTTAGTATTCTGGTCACATTTGCTTTAGAATATGGCTCTAAAAATCTTAAAGGCAAATGGAAAGTACAGCAGATCTTATTAGCCGCTAAATTTTAGGTCTGGGCCTTTTCTCACACAGGTTTTAATAAAGATACTCTTTATTGTTAGTAACATGAGAGAGCAATAAAGCTCTATGTATTTAACTTCTGTCCACTTTACAGAAGAGCTACTCTATGGAATCAGATGAAATACCCCTCTGGCACAATATCCTGCCCCTGATAATGGCCAGTGGTACACACTTAGGAAAGAAACAAGCTTATGTCTAGCTAATCTTTGCCCTGATATACCCCACCTTTAATTCATCAGCAGTTTCGAGACTGGCCTCTGGATCACTAGGTTTACATGACTTTGATGGAGTTATTCTCCCTGAAGTTGTCCAGCCTCGTTCATCCCTCATCACAAATGTGTTTTGCTTTCAACATTTCCAACAGTCCAAGTAAAAGAGGAAACGAGTTTATACTCTACTTGTAAAGCTTGTGATGTTTTCCTCATTTTGGCCTATTAAAGTCACCACTCAGTAGAAGTTTACCGCCAAATTCAGTTGAAAATGAGATCAAAGGTGAGTTCCCAAACTTTCTGATATTCAAGGAAATTCAGTTACACACTTTTGTTTAGAAATATGTACTCCGCCTTCACTATGCCTCTGACCATCTCATTGGTCCCACAAGGGTCAAGATACTATAGTAGGATTTGAATCACCCAGGATTTCCAGCCTGACTAAACACAAAACTATTATAAATCTCAAGTCAAAATCCATTCCCATAAGACATACGATTTTAGTTTGCAGGTCAAAAAGAACTGATCTGAAACTGAAATTTTAGCAGTTTTCCACAAGAATCAACTGAAATCATATTTTTTCTTTTCATTACTCTGCTTTACTGTTCCTTTACTCTGCTAAATGAATGCCACAGTATTTAGTTCTATTGTTCTGAGAGAAAAAGATGTATTTATTGCTTAATTTAAAAATGAAAATGCAAAGGTTAGTTAGTGGAATAGATGATTCTGTAAGGCTTTTTGTTGTTTTTGTTTTGATGTAATTAATGCAGTTCCTGTGCAGTCTAATGTAACAAATATGTAATTTGGATGCTCAAAAGTTGTTATTGACATCAGACATCTGCATACCTATGCCAGTGTAACAAACCAGTAAACCAAAATTGCTGTCTTACTATAGCAATACAGCAAGTTTCTGCAATATCATTAACTCTCTTGCAGAGTTCCTTTTGTCTGAAAGATGATTTACAGGTGCCTGAGGAGACAAGTTCCCTTTCCAAGCACTTGCAAAGAGAAGATTAGAATGGTATGAAACAGGATGTTGTAGGGGAAATTAATGGGAAAATATTTCAGTCTCAGACAGAATTAGTTCGATTTGGAATGCTGTTAGGAATAGCAAATCCTTGCCTTAGTAGAGACATTTCACTCCTAGCTAGTACCTTGGAGACAGTGGAATCAAACTCTATCTTCCTTAATCACACACCCTGCTCTTTCTCAGCCAGTTTGCACCTTCTGGGGAATAGCCACAATGTGATAATCCCCATAAAAGCAAACCAAATGAGATGCTTTTTCTTTCATAATTTTTGAGAGTTGTATGGACTATGTTTCTGATGAGTAGCTGGCGATCAGGACAAAGAACTTGCCTTATAGCAAGTTGCTGCATGCTGCAAAGTCCCGTTAAAGCCCTGTTGATGCTGAGCTTATCCATTTCAGATGATAGACCTTCCAAAATTACGTCCTGAGCATGTTTGGTCTTACAGCTAAAGTGCAATGATTTTATTCCCTCAGAAGATACGAAAATGTCATACTGACATACGTAAAAGGCACACACAGGTGTAAATTTTGTAATACAGGATGGGTTAGTTAGGCTGGACATAAGTCATCTCTAAATAGGGGTCAGAGGGACTTTTTGTGTACGGAAGGTTAGATGGCATGAGCATTCGAATAAGAGGCTATGGTTTGATAGCAGCTGAACACAAACTGTGCTGAGACTCTTTGCCTTCCGGTCCTCCTCTTTGTCCCCAGCCTTACACCTCTGTCCCCCACCCGTACACCTTATGGTGAGCTAATACAGTTCACTAGGTGCAAGAACTGATCCTACAGGGATAGGTTTCTCTTGATCCTCGTGGTCAGGTTAGAACCTATACCAGGAGAAAGAAGGGGGAAGAACTGCAACTGACAGGGTTTAAATTGCCTTAATCTGTCACGGAAGTAGGATTATGCTCTCATAATCCATCGAGAGTCTAACTCTAGGAAGTTGAACTCAAAGGGAGGAAGAAGAATGCAATGTAAAAGCACAGTGATTGAGATTTATGTGTGACGTACTTTATGTGATTTCTGGTTCTGCTAACTCATGTTTCAAAGTCACTATTATCTTAGCTATTTTCAGTCTTCAAACTAGAATTTGAGCTAGATGAAAAGACATAAATGATTGTTTCTAGTAAAACTTATTTTAATATAAATTATTTTATGTGGAGCTAGGGGTCTTAGGCTCGGGGTACAAGAGAAGGGGAATTAAGAAAACATTAAAAAGGTGAATAAAATTTGAGAAGAGCTTGGCAATGTAAATTTTAAAGAGACATACAAGTTTCCCAGTGGAAAAGGAAAAGAGGAGGATATTGAAAAAGGATGAGGGAGGGGAAGAAAGAGGGCTGT
This sequence comes from Fulmarus glacialis, assembly GCF_000690835.1. Taxonomy (NCBI): domain Eukaryota; kingdom Metazoa; phylum Chordata; class Aves; order Procellariiformes; family Procellariidae; genus Fulmarus; species Fulmarus glacialis. The sequence goes on from NW_009204853.1 coordinate 11,759, forward strand.
GTAGGAAGTGAAAAGTGAACATCATAGAGTTAGGGAAGAGACGGCTATGAATAAGATAGGTGAAATCAGGCATGGTTTAACTCTAAACAGAATCAGCTAGAATTTAAACAATGGATACCATGGTATCAGTTATCCTCTTTTGAAATACATTTTCAGTTGTGTGCTTTTGATAAAAATGTCTTAGTTCTGAATGTAAGCCTAAATATTATTTATTAAAAGTGTATCTTGATTGTTTGTAACTGAAGTCTTCACAATTACTGCCCTTTGAAAAAAACTGATTATAGAAATCAAGTTTTCCTCTCCATTAATATAGTTCAGAAGTACTTTTCTTACAGTTACATCTTTACACAACATTACACTTTCCTGAAATACTGAATTGTTCTCATGTTTTATAGAAAGTCTTCAAGACTTTCATATTCCTAACAGTCATCTATTGATTCTTCAGTACTTACAATGGAAACAGTTAGTGTAACACAAGTACTCATTATAGTATTTAGTGGCTGACTTAATGCTTAAATAATGTACTCTCTTCCTACCTATTCAAGTACACGTTTTCCACGAAATGATTAACAATTTCAGATAACCAGTTCATCACCCAAAGATAAGACAAACATGTATTTAAAGTCCTTACCAAAATTAGACTGGTAGTTTTGTAAATTGTCCGTCTCAGTGGCAAATTCATGACTGGTTTCAATTTTCACTACAGTTCTAGATGGAATGATAGCTTAGTATTATTCTAGTATCTCCACAGGCATTCCCTTACAGGCTGGAAGAGAGTGAGAGACATGTAATAGATGCTTATCTTTGATACCTTTTTCAGTGCTGCTAGCAGGAGGGCTCCTCAGGTAGCCAGCTGAGAACCCAGCTCTCTCTGATCTCCTTTCAGGTTATATGGCTTCAGGGAAGTGACTTGCTATAGCTGATGGGGCCCCTGGCGTTAACTTCTAAGGTCATCCAGTGACTGGTTTCCTTTCACTGAAACCAGTCTTGGACTGGTCTATACACTAGAGACATTTTGTACATTATTCCTTTTTCAGGCACAGAAGTTTAATTTTTAATAATCCCAGGAAAACCTTTTTTGCTATTTCAAAAGGTTTAGATGAGTATCTAGCCACTTTAGAACATTTCGTACCTCTGCAATTCTGTTTAAGGGTAATTAAAAAATCCTAGTTTTCCAGTCTAACAAGTTTGATTTATTATTATTGTTGTTTTTGTTGTTCTTATTCTTATTCTTATTTTTATTTTTATTCTTATTCTTATTCTTATTCTTATTTTATATAATGACAAATTTGGGGAGGGTGGGATGAATTTTGTTTTAGTCATTCTAACACTTTTTTTTCCAGAATATTTCTAACATTTAAGGCACTTGAATTCTGTTTCCTTTTGTACCACCTCACACCCTCCCAATTCCCAGATACATGCAAGCATTTAGAATTTTAATTGTGGATTTTAAACTGCCATCTCACAAGAAAATAGTAGAATGGGGAATTCTTTGAAGATAAAGCATTGCAAGATTCCCTTCAGATAATCATTCTTAAATCACATTACTGTGTAATACGGTCTGCTTAGCCCATCTCTGAACCATCTTACCACATGAAGACAGGATAGGCAAGTTAATGCTTGTCCTTCCAGTTTTATTTCATCTGAGCTGTTGTTACCCTTTATCAGCAACTGTAAGATGCAGGTGTTCTTCTTTAGCCTCATATGTAACTACATCCCATTCTCGAATAGTTGTGATTTCTTCTGTACATTGTTATCTCATTCATTCCAGCTGGCAGATCCACAAGACAAGAAGAGATCTTCATTGTCGTATGGTTGGATTAAAAACATGAGCACCATAAAAGCCTAAGCAGAACTGGGATCTGACACTGCATTTTGTTGGAAACTCTGGAATTAAAAATAATTAATTTAATCAGAAAATTACTTGTGAATAATTCTGTGCATATGAGTTCCGGAAGGAGGATCCGGGGAACTACAGG
>NW_009204854.1:0-24411 GCF_000690835.1 Fulmarus glacialis
CACTCTTACCCTCCCGATTCTCTCCCCGTTCCACTGGGGGTCGGGGGAGTGAGTGAGCGGCTGCATGGTGTTTGGCTGCCTGCCAGGTTAAACCACGACAAGGTCATAGAAATAATAAGTAATAAAACTTTGAATAGATAAAAATAATGTTCAAAGGGTATTGTAAGGAAAAGAAACAGAGGAATTAAAGAGAGAGACATAAAACTAAAAAGTCAGTCCTGTTAATACGACCTGTTAAAATATCTGATTAAACAGTAGATCGTTCCAGGGCATGATAACAAAAAATTATATAAACACTTAATGAGAGATGGAACTGACATTAAACAAGGAACAGACATATATGTATGCTAAGCAGCTGAACAATTAGAAATCTAAATACAAAGCCACAGGTAAAGCAAAATAGGTCAAATTAATTTATATTAAAAGACAGATATGGACAAAAGTAGTTATTCAAGGCATTGGAAATATTTAGGTTTAAAAAAAAAATATGCAGAAATAAGTAAAAATAAACAGAAAAAGCATGTGTTTAAGTTCCCAAAAAGATTTTTTCAAGTAAAAAGTACAGAATTAAGGGAAGCTAAAATTTTAATCCATTCAGTATAAAATCATACCTGCCAGATAAGTGAAATACAGTGGAGCAGAAGCAAACACAAGAACTGTAACTGGGATGTACAAGAAACATATTCAAATAGAGGAATATTAAAAATGTTAGATGGAGTGGCAGATCAGTTTGGAGACTGTTCTATGCTATAACTTTGTGTGTGTGCATATATATGTATAATGATGGTTTACAGAATGACTGAGCATAGGACTTACAGACGTGAGTTATAATTGGTCTGTTCTTTTTATCACAGCCAACAGACAATCAGAATCACTTGGCAGTGTGTTCAATAGCTTCATGGAAGGGGAGAGAGAGGGAGGGAGAGAGAGAGAGAGCTTTATATGTGTGTGTGTGTGCATATAACACCATAGCACTCTCTGTCGCTGAACCAGGGCAAAGAGTATTAGGGCAGTAGAGTCAGTCACTAGTAGTAAGGAGTCTATACATGTATGTCTATACATTTCTTTTCAATGAATAGATAGTTTAGACTGAATATTTGTTTGAATTCAATGTTTACCTGTCAGTGTACAGTCTGTACACACCAAATGCACTAGGTCTCCTGGGGTCTTCTGTGGAAAGGAGTGAATTCTCTACTCATTTAAGAATTGCAAAGAAGCTTTAGGCGCTGACAGCTCAGTCTGAGACTTTTGCTCCTCAAGGATCTAGCAGATATGGACAGTAGGTGATCTGAATCTTCTCCTGAGCTTAGACACCCAAATTCTGGCCAACCCTAACTCTATCTGCCAGTGCAATTTGAATGACCACGTTGTTTCCAAACAGCTGATTAACTGCAAGACAGATACCTTCCACGTAGTAATAAACAGGAACAATATTAATGAAGGACACAATGTTAGACAGATAACATCCAGAAAAACTACGCTTTCTTTCCCTGTAAAGCATCTATGGAATAAATCAAATCAGAAACAGAGCATACACAGTAGTGAAGAGGCGAGCTTAAGTAGTGAGGGTATTCATCAGACAAAGAGATTACTCATATTATCCCCACTTTTTTTCCTTTAGTGTCCCTTTTAATCAGTAACAGATAGGAGTACTGGGGAAAAGGAAGCCATATAGGAAAATAGAGAAAATAAATATTATGACAATGTTAATAGTATTTTACTGATGGCTGTTCATGCTGATGTTGTTAAGTCATATAACAAAGAAATGCTCTACTGTAAAGCTTTTGTACTAGGGTAAAGGGTTAAGCTTTGCTTTTGCAGGTACTGTCATGTTTCATTTAGCACTGATTTTCACCTGGCTAATCCAAAGCATTATAAAATATTTTGTGACACATAAGAAGGTAAATGCTAAGTTGTTGCAGATAGCTGAATTCTATGGGTGTCTACGATATAAAATTTGTAAAGTTAATGATTTATTAACATTAATATAATCTGTCATACATCGTATTGGTTATTAATCCTGTTGCTATACATAATACATCACTGCATTTTATGATTTGGATTGCAAATATGATTGTTTGAAACTGGATCAAATTTAAGTCAATTCCAAAATTAGATATTGCTAGGTGTATGTCAAAGATAACACTCACATTTTGTTGCCTTGAGCACTGATATAGTCTGTGACTTCAGTCAATTGCCTATTATCCAGTTGCGGTCTGTTCTGTCCTGTTACGGTTCAGTGCTCGGTTTTGATTACCTAGTGATGACAGTAGTAGCTACTACTGGAAACAAGCAGGTGTCAGAGTCTAATGTTATGTGAGCAGGTTCTTTTAGGTATTACGCAAGTGGAGGACTTAATGTTTAATACCAAGTTTACTTTCTTGAAGTTAGTTGATGCTATACAGGACTTTGATTTAGAAGAGTGATACAGCAATGTACTTATATCACAATGCAAATACAAATTACATTTAATGGAATATAGGAATAGCAATATACAACTGAATCAGAATACAAATGTGATACCCACCATATGCTGTCTGTAACATAGTCACTGTCATGAGGCTGGTTGTCAGGAAGGAATACATCGGTTAAAACTAGCTCAGGCCGGTTGCTCTCTTTGAAGTTCCTTTTGTTGGTTTTTCAGTTTTTATATTCTATGTTGGTCAGAGCCAAATCTGGTCTGACTAACTCAGGAAGATATTTGCACTCTTCTGGTAAAGTCAGGGACAAACAGTTACGCAACTGGTTGGTTCACTCAGCTGATATAACTTCTTGATTTGCTCAACTCGTACAGCTAGTTGATCTACCCAGATGATAAAACCATTTATCTAGAACAAAGGCCACCTTCTGGTTACCTTTGTGTTAAGTTCATCTCTCCTCCTCAGAGCCTTCTTCTGTTGTAGATATTCATTGGTTGGTCACAGCAGGCTGAAGGTACTTACTTGCCATTCATACTACTATATTGCTGCTCTTCTACTTGCCCTAGCATTGGAGCAGGATGACACTACAAATATAAGAATTATTATTTTAGTGATTATGCAATGACAACATATTCGTGCTCTTAGATGCAAACAAGTGGTCAAAGGAAAAAAAAAAAAAAAAAAATCCTGTAGAAAACCTAGCAAGCAGCTGGGAGCAGAGACTGGTGAAAGCTATCTGAGGTTCACAGAGGTTTAACTTAATATTTTGATAGGAAATCTGCACTCAGCTTGCTACTTGGGAACTGTATTTAGTTTTGGGGGGCTATCAAACATAATGGGAAAGAGCTAACAGCTATGGTTTTCAGTTCTGTTGCAGATAAGTCTCTATAGTTTGTCCCTATGCCTACCTCCCATCCTCTCTTTGAATAGAAGAAATGAGGCAGGAGAAAGATAATTACAGTCAGATTGTTCTGGTGAACATGTAAATCATTCTGACAGATTCTTTACATTATTCATTCTACCACAGTAAGGAAAGGCAGAAAAGACTCATGTGTAGGTAACAGCAATCAACTTTACTTTTCATAGAGAAGACACTGTTAGTGTTATGCAGTATATAGCTAGTGCCACTTACATCTGGACAATTGTTTGTTACTGTGTAGTTTTCCTAAACTGTTCATAAAATACTAAGAAACCCAGCTGTTTTATGGAAGAAACGTAATTACCTTGAATATAGGTTCCCCATGAGGTATTTTATCTTCCGTAGTAAACATAGAAAAGTTCCCACCTGTCACAGAGCCACAGGAAGAGTTGAATATGTTAAAAAAAAAAAAATGTTTGAGTAAAGGAAAAGTAGCTTAATTTCAATTTGATTTGTAGTTCAGATAGTTATGTTTATGGTGCCATGTTAACTCAAGGCTTTATTTTGTACTCCAATCCACACAACGTGCCAACTCAAAAGACTTCAGTGCATCGATTCATTTACTAAATGGAGATGTTATCACCTGAAACTTGAGGATACAAGAGAGGAAGCAAAACTAGCACAAACTTAGGTTCTGTTCCCAGAAATATAGCCCCTAGAACATGGGCTTGCCTGCAGTATAGCACAGGTTCATCTCCACAAATGTGCTCCACTTCTACAGTCCTATGTTCTCCTCAGCAGAAAAACAAGGTGCAGGAACGCAAGAAGGGCCTGTTCTGAGTGGGAGCAAAGGCATAAGAGACAGTTGGTAAAGTATGTTCATTTTGCCAAAACATGATATGAAAGCAACAGCAGTGAGCCACAAGTGAACCAAGACAGATCATTTGGATGAAAATAACTCAAGTCCAAGTGAGCAGCAAATTGTAACCTACATTCAGGAATGGTTACTAGCAGCAGTTTAGGCTTGCAACAGATCTGGCAGAGTCCACGAAAGCCTTCTGTGCCAGCAGGTATGTAGTAAGAGATTATTTCTGTTGTAAAGAGTTTACTGATGCAGTAGATAATACACGGATGAAGAGAAAGATTGGCATGTAAAGGCTTGGAAAGATTTATGCTAATGCTCTCTTGTTTTTGTAAGCTGTGTAGAAAAGAGGGCCTAGTCCTTTAGTACGTTCGATTTCTCTCTTCTGGGGATGGAGATTCAAGCGAACACAGTTCGGGTTGCCTTTGTGCTGAGTATTAAAGTAGCTCTCTGAGATTATCTTTACTTTTCTCTCTCTTTTACTTTTCTTTTTTAGGCTGCTACAGCTTCAGAACTTAAACCGTTTATTAAAAAGTAGAAAGAAAAATAGCAATCCTTCTCCCACCTTTACTTTCTTTCTAGTCTGAAAGAGGGGTAGCCTCTTTTAACTCATAAGCTTTTCAATTGTATGTGTGAAAAGATGAAATAAATTACTAAAAGAAAGATACAAATATATCAGTTATGCTCTTGGTTCTGCAATAAATAATTATTCCAGGATCATTCTTACTTCTGGTCCTCAGCTAATATAAACTCCCAGGAACAGTGGGATGTAAAGTGACCTTTGCTATATTCCTCTCTATTGTCTTCCCACCAGGCAAAAATGAAGGACTTGGAGAAGTTGATCTCAGCATAGTTTTCTTGTCTTCGAAATTCCTGTGGTTTCTTCTTATAGTATAACATCAAAATGTCAGTTTTTAATTTAATATTGTTTTATTGTTTTAACTTCTGAAGCTAAAGAATGACCAAAGGGTCCAGAGAGTTAAAATTAGGGTTAAGATTTGTGTCACTATTTGAAAATGAAAAAAATATATATAATTTTGATTTGCTTTGTCATCAATAGAACGGCAAGTTCACATTACATGTAAATATTTCAGAAATTAACTTTATTCTTTTCTTGATTTTAAATTTGCTCTTCTGCATGATCTGGACTTGTGTGAATCAACCATATTTCCTGGTGGAGTGGATCCAGTTTAAGGTTGCATGAATCAGAAGTCACAAAACTTCCGGGCATAGAGTGTTCATATGCATAAAGTGATCATATGCAGTGGGGCAGAAACTGAACTTCAACTTGCTCAAAGCAATTGCTAAGAATTGTCATTAGTTGTAGGTCTGTATCTTACTACAAATAAAGGTCCGTGTTTTGCTTAGTTTGTGATATTAAACTGGGATGGGGACTGGGGATGCAAATATTTAAACAGCATCTAATCTAAAATGGAAGAACAAGCCCAAAATGCTTTGCTGTTTTCAAGTGAAATTATGATATGAGAAACATCAAGAACCTCTAACCCTTATGAAGCAAAGTTTGTAGCACTCAATAAAATTATTAGCTTGCTTATTCTGGGAATGATTCCATGCACATTACTTGATTTGTTTTTGATGGTATGGATGTGTAGCTTTGTGGGGCTACAAGCACAGCACCTTAGTCTATGTCCAGCAGTGTCAAGGCTTTCACTCCTCCCGCTCTCATCTTCCCAGAAGTCAATAGGCTGGGGGTGGGCAAGAGGTTGCGAGTGGACATAGCCAAGACAGCTGACCCAAGCTGACCAACGGGATATTCCATACCATATGGCGTCATGCTCAGCCCAGGGAAAGAAGGAGAGAGGGTGGATATTTGTGGTTACAGTGTTTGTCTTCCCAGGCAACTGGTATGCATGCTGAGGCCCTGCTGTCCAGGAATTGACTGGACATCTGCCTGCTGGTGGAAAGTAGCGAATGAATTTCTTATTTTGTTTTACTTGCAAGCGTAGCTTTTGCTTTTCTTATTAAACTGTCTTTATCTTGAACCACGTATCTTTTTGTCTTCTATTTTTCACCCCATCGCTTGGGAGATGGGTGTGAGTGAAAGGCAGGTTGGGTGTTTGGCTGCTGGCTGGGGTCAACCCACCACAGCTGAGAATGAACATGTAGAAATTCATGTACTTCCCTTCAATCAAATTTATTTTATGAAAACTTTGTAAAGTGTTCAGGAGGCATTGCATTTAGTATTATATCTTAAAAAAAAAAAAACCTTTTCCTAGTGTAAATAAGAAATAGTTCCTTTTGGTTTACAACAGTATAAACACTATAATGACTTGAGAATTGGGTCCACTGGATTAAAAAAAAAAAAACAAACCAACCCAAAACAGAGTTTCATAATTATCCAAGCTTAGAGCTATCAGTTTAAAGCAGACTTCATTAGAAGTCTTATTTTTCTTATGTTTGAAGGAGAAATTCCTTCCAAAATAGAAACAATTTCTGTGATACTGATTTTTTTTCCATTTTAACAAACCTGCTTTTTCACTTCCTTTACAATTTCTGTTACAAAGATACAAGCCTAACAGGGATGCCTTTCATGAAAGCACGGTAATAAAAAATGCTATTCCCTCTTAGTACTGGTTTTCCTATTTGTTGATGGTGCCAGCATGGCTTCATACCAATAGGCAAAGAACTGAATAATCATATGGAATGAAATAGAAAGATTCTATGGAATGTGGAGATGGACCAAAAGAACAATGAATGACTTTGTTTATACTTCTTGGATGCCTTTCTGGCAGCTAATTGCATCAGGTTTATAGCATATATCTTTCTCCAATATATTGTCAGCGAACAGTAGAACAACTATTGCTAGGTTTGGCAAATATCTATACAGGTGTGATCTGGGAGTGAAAAAAAGCATTGCATTATTTTTACTATTCATACTTGATACAGGTCTGTAAATCTGATATTTTTTTGTTTTTTTTTTAAGTTGTATATTCAGTTATGTATATCAGGGTTTTTTTTTGTGTTTTGTTGTTGTTGTTGTTGTTTGTTTGGTTTTTTTTTTCCATAATGAGTAAGAAACTAATTTTATATGAAACTGGCTTAGCCCACTAAATTATCGATCTCCTTTACATTTCCTGACAAACACCAGAGCAATCCACACCATGGTTTTAATTTTAGGAGAAGTATACTCTTGGATTCCTATTTAGCTGTTATTCCATTCAAAATGTAGACATCTAAACATAGGTGTTCACTTCCAGATGATTTCCTGTGAGCTAGGTGTCTTAGATCACATTATATTCAGTGAAGATCAGGTGCATACAGTAAGCAAAGACTAGAGAACTACTCCACTCGCTTACCAGCCTATAATATACATCTACGTGAGAATGAACTGAGCTGCTCTCCCAGCTCCATTGACTGCACTGATGAGCGACACAATTCAACTCCCTGAAGACAGATGTCCAGTATCACTTCAGATGGCCTATAGTATCCAAGATATTCATATAAATAAGTCTGGCAAATATTACAAAGGGCGTACAGGATACTAATACTCTTCTACAGTGGTGTCCAGAGGTGAGGTGGATTCCGTGCCATATCTCAGATGGCACTACACACGTATGATTAATTAACTTAAATGAACCCTAGGTATTCATTGAATTTATGGGAGCATAGATACTAAGGACACATGTGAACACCTATGTGCAGATATCTAAACACATAGGAAAGATAACAGAGCTCTCAAGAATTGTCTCAACTTAAGTGTAGTGGAGAGAAAATGAGTTAGAAAATGAGGTGCAGGAAGCTGTGAGATTCTGGCTGGCCATCTCCTAAGACTGTATGTGGCATATGCCTGCTGCTTAAAAAGCGGCAAGAGAGCATAGAAGAGCTGGATTAACCTAATTCCTACCATTTTAACAGAAAAGTCATCACCTAACTGTAGAGTCAGCTAAAGTATTTCTGAGACTAACACTTGGTAAGCATGAGCTAAAAGATGATTGTATGCTTAGCCTTAGTCAGCATAGACATAGCCTTATGAATCAAGCTAACAATATTCTATTTTTTTAAAAAAGACATACATAAGTTGGCAGAATAACTGAGACCTCCTTGACTGGCGTAAATTGACATAGCTCTTTAGAAGCTCATGAATCTACCCTAATTATCTCACCAAAAGCTATTTCTGGCTATAAGAATATTTGTGTTTGTGTATTAAACAAATGGAACCAATATTTTTCTATTTGCTACAATAGAAAAATATCAACAAGAATGGTAAGACCACACCAGTAAGGTCCTTTCAGTTATTCTTCTATACAATTATAATTAGTGTAATAAACAAAAAACAGATGCTAGAGGTTACAGGCTACTCATATGAGGTTTACTTTTTTGACCTCTCCCAAAAAGTCAATCAATTTTGGAACCAAATCAGAAAATGCAGAGTTGTTTCTTTCATTATTTTCATTATATACATTCAGAGGTTATAAATGCTAACGATTTTTGGTAGGACACCTGTCAAGTGGGCTTTAGAAACAATTTTTTTTCAGTTAAAGTTGTCTCTTTTTACACATATCCAAGCAGTAAATAATAAATAATAAATGCCACTTTTACCCAGAGAATGTTCTGTCCTTGCACATAGGTTTTGTAAATACTTTTTCTTATTTAAATGACACATACAGGTTGGAAGCAGTTGTCCTATTTATCTGATTTTCTGGTAACTATGATATTGTTCATCTGTGGTTTACATTTAATAACTAATTATGAAAGATAAATGTGTATTTTGATAGCATGGCGGAAAGTTGTCTGCTGAACAAAGTCTTTTTCAAAACCGGAAGTATCTTACATTAAGTACCTATGGTTGGCACTAATCACAGAAAGATAATTGATCTTTAGAGTTTGGGTGGGGTTTTTTTTTGCTTTAATTAAGGTTGTTAGTGAGTATACATAATTTTATTTTTATTAAAAATTTGTATTTTTGCTCTTGGTAGTATAAGTGACATTAATTGCTTGGTTTCCTTTGAGGAAAGTAAATGAGAAAACATATCTGCTTTTTATTTTCATGGTGTCGTTATACTCTAAACAGTAACTGTTTTGTGTAATCCCAGGCTAGCCTGGGAATGATCCCCCATTCAGGAATCCATTTTTTTTTTTTTTTTTTTTCTTTTCATCCAATTACAGTTAATATAAAATGTGCATGCATTCTGCTGAGTAGAACCCAGTCCTGCTCTGTGGGTAATTCCTGTCAAGTTGAAAGCTAATCACAGCTTTCTGGGTAAATATTCTGCCTATTACATTCTTATGCAAAAGGTGAGTAGCAAGACCACAAGTAATTAGTCATATTTCTTACCGCTTTTAACTTTTTGCAATTCAGTTACTGTTTGCTTAAATGTTGATTACAACAAAGTTCTATACAGAAGCTAGTGACCAAACTCAAGGTGATCAGACTAACTAAGGAGACACCTCTGAGTTTAGGCGATCTTAAACAGGAGATGATGGATTGTTACTTGTTATAAGTAGGATATAATTAGATTGACTGGATTCTATCTTCCAGTACTAATGTTCAATGGTTTTTGATGTTTAGATTTTTGAATATAGAAGTTCTGATATAAGGATAAATTGAAAATCAAAGATAAATTGAAATTAATTCTGTTGGGATCAAATCTGGGTTACAAAGGGAGAAGAAACTGGCCTTTTTTGTAAATCTGCTTTACTGACACAGAGGTAACGGTACATGCCATGGGAAAATTGTAGTTTCTTTAAAACTGGGATTTTTTTTTTTTTTAAAGGATTTTAGAAAGAGATTAGGATTACAAAACTCTCCTCTAAAATACCCACTTCTATCATCTCCAAGTGTCCTGTTAAAAGCAAAAAAATTGTAGACTTCATAATTTGCTTTTTATCACTACAAATATTTACAATAATATTTATAATGCTGAATTAGGGAAATAAGGTCAAAGAACATTTATCAGAACCAGGGACCTGACCCCCTTGTGTTCTACACTTTGTCTAGTCACCATGATCTGTACAAGATAATCATATAATTTCTCAGACAGATAAAATCATAGTTAGACTATAAAGAGAAATTAAGATATTGTCTTGTGTTATGCTTCGGGAGAGAGGGAGGATGATATTGATCCTGTGGGACCTGGAAAAGTCTGTTTCCCATTTTCCTGAACTTAGTAAATGTTTTACGGTAATGTTAACTGGGTGCAAAACTCCAGTCTTCCTTATGGAATATTTCTCATGCAAAATAAATTGGTATATATATCTATATAAAGTGGATAGCTAGCTGATTCCAATATTGTTTAAAAGTGTGTAGTTCATTAGAGAATCATCCCCCAAATACAACATTTTAAGATCACCCTTGCTGGAACTTCTTCTGCTCTGTTGCACACCATGTTTTCAGAACCAATTTTAACAGTCTACTGGAGCTCTATTATGAACATAATACATGTTCATCATGTTATTGTACATTCAGATTATTTTGTTATTCACCAAAATGTTATTTAGAAGTTTTGGAGGGTAGAAAACCAAGTATTTTGATTGCTTGTTATTGCTGCTGTTGCTGTTGGTGTTCTGAGTAATGAGAAATGACAAATGAAATGGAAAGCTCACAGAAAAAAAAAGATACATTTCAATATTTTTACCCTTTCCCAGGGAAAGCATGTACTTGATTATTCCTAAAACTTCTTTGTGTATTGTCATCAGTAATCATGGAATATACAACATATTGAAGATAAAATAATTGCATTTGGTTTTGGTTTTTTTTTTTTAAGAAACTTTTTTCTCGAGATTAATTCATTATATTGTCAAAGTTACATGTAATCTTTTTTTAAAATACATTTAATAAAATTTTCATTGTACATAAATATGGAGGCCTCTCAACTATCTGTCCTCTAGTTGCCTTCTTTTCTTTTCCCATTAACTTCATCTTCAGAAATCTTTCATCATAACTGAAGTCAGTATTGGTCAGTACTTGCCCTCTCCAAGAGTTACCAAACTGAATTATCTTTATACTACTGTAAATCTGGGTTATTTTCATATGTTTCATTTGAATTATATCAGATGTATACTGGGTTAAAGCTAAGGACAGAAATTATATTCCCTTGAAAAAACATGGTTGGCTTCTCTAGACATATTTATTTATATTACGGGAAATGTTGTTAGTTGAATGTTTCTAATCTTTTTACAGTCTTGGGTCATTGACTTCAAAAAGTATTAGTGCACTACATGGAGTTATATTTTCTTTCAGCTTCAAAATTTCTACATTTGGTTGATTTTCAGTAAATGCTATTTTGTTCTTCAGTCATAAGAGAGGATGAAAATAAGTTCCAAGATACTTGCAGATGATTCTGATATATACTGTATAATATGTAACAGAGAGAAAATATGAATCTTACAAGACCTTTGGGCCTAATATTGTTTTCACAATATAGTATAGTATAGTACAGTATACATAGTGATTTCTTCTGCAGTAATGTAATAATTAAATGTGTTTCTCCTATATGGAAAAAGAGGCACAACAATATATAAAAAAAAAAAATTATATTGTTTTTCTTTCCTTTAATCTGAACCTAATGAAACAGTCATGTTCTGAATTTCATAAAAGTGATAATCTTCTAATGAAACAATGATTAAATGTTCTCTTATTCTAATTTTATTAACAGGGAAACAAATACCTTTTAATATTATTGCATTTTATCAGAAAAAATGTTTTGTATTAAATAATGTTTTATTTATATTAATAATTATATGGCAACAATCTGAAAAAGATGTGCAGAAGGAGAAATTTTAGTAGATGTGTTAGAATCCTAAAGCATCAGTATAAATCAGCATATATATATTTCAGCATATATATATCATATATAATCAGTATATATATCAGCATAAATACTGAGGGCCCATTGCTGAGCGTTTTCTATTCTTGTCTGGTCAGAGGAAGGTATAGGGACTCAGCCTTTTCAAGGATCAGATCCAAACTTAGTTATTGTATTGAGCTAAGAGATAACTAACATTTATGTAGTTACAAACTATGTATATGTGTGTATATACACATATGTATATAAATATAAAATATCAGGATTAAAAATAGAAAGACTCAATAGTGGCTTCAGAGTACGTGATTAAAAAATGGAAGGTGCATGAAAGATGTGTGACTGAATTCTTCCTACAAACACTGTAGATTAGTAAGAAGAATAATAACACTGAAGACATTCTGCAAGCAGGTGAAAAAAAAAAAGAATTCTCTGGGAAGCGTAACTTATGAGAAATAAAGCAATTTTGTCTATAGTCCTACTCCAACGAACATAATTGTAAAATCAGAGAAACTCTGATGAAGATGTTTGATGCAAGGAACAAAACATTCCACTTTCAATTTCGCTGCTCAAATTCTAGAAATGTATTACTTTATTTATTTTAGTAAAAAATTTGAGGAAATGAATATTATTGGGAAATTCAGAAATCAGATAGGCTGGCTTTCAAATGTATTAGCTAAGTATTGTATAAACTCAGTAGTGTATTGTACAAAGTAAGTAGTGTATTGTATAAGTAGCATTGTATAAGCTAAGTAGTAAGCATTTAGCTAAGTAGTGTATTAGCTAAGTGGGGAAAAAAATCATACAGAAACAAACAAATGAGCAGATAGCATGTTAGTAGTTGGTACCCGTTTTAATGCATATGAATAGAATATTCTCTTTTTAACAAGTTCCAGTTTGTTCTCAGAGAAGTTTTATGACAAATGTTCTGTCAAAGACATGTTTCTTAATTTTTTTACATCATATAGGAAGGGTAGTTTTGTCCCCAGCACATTCTGCTCTATCCTTTGAGATATAAAATATATAGTAGGCCTAGCTACTGTAACAATATTAATTTGATTTAAAAATACCAAGTTGTTTGAGATGGTGTTTGGCTTCTCCCATACCAAAATGTGAATGGCTTCCTCCGTCTTACTTGACTTTATATAATGGTATCAATTTTCCCTGCAACTTACTATTGAGATTCTTGGGCACTTTTTTGTCCCCACTAGTTTGTTTGAGGGAGAGGAATAGAAAGCCGATTTCCAATCTTCTTTGTTCTGCTGCAGCCTAGATATATTATCTAAAAAGTCACCTTCCATTTAGGAGATGTTGAAGAAGCTAAGGGTGCAGGCTATGTATTCTTTTCCTATGCTTTCATAAGAAGAGCATCTAGTGACCAAGCTATTATCAGGTATCTGAGGGATTGCTATTTCCTTTCCGCTTTACACATTAATCTGCATAAAAATTATCGTTCTGTATAACCCTAGGAAAACCCTTCCTAATTTTAGGCACTACCTTCATGTGAAGATTAACCAGAAATTAGTAAATCTATTTACTTCAGTGTCACATTTGCAAATCAGCCCACTTATATGAGGGCTTAAGTAGTATTTAGAGGAAAAATGGCACTATTGGGCACACTTAATCCTCTGAAAATGGAGAAAAAAACTCTTGTGCTTGTACCTTAATCTCAAAACCAAGAACAAAGGCATATATTCCAAAAAAGGATAGATGTTTGTAGTAATAATCTGAAGTACATCCTTTTTTTTTTGTTGTTACAGTGTAGAAAAAAAAGTACTTAGAATATATTTCTGTATTATATCCAGGTGTTTGTCAATTCAAAAACAAGACCATGTTTAACCTTACTTCTGCTTTTGCCCACTGCAATAAACTTTGTTGGAACATTTCAAACTGAAGTGGTGAGAGTTCCCAGGTCTGAAATAAAGGGGGGGCAGAGAGGAAGTTTTGTCCCTAAGCGTTGATACACAACTGTGTTATATCATTGTAGTCTTCTGGGTCTTATAGTGAAATGATGTGACATAATTTTCCTTAGAATTATACAGTGCAATATATCTTCATGCTATTTAATTGGAATAGTGAGGAATTTAATTTCCGAGAAATCTAATTCCAAGTGACGACTTAGATAGGAAAACATATCTGACTCACAGAGAAAATAAATAGTAGTTGGGTAAGCTGACAGTTTGTTTTATTGGTAGTCCTGTAGTAAATCTTTCAGTATAGGACATAAAAGCATTTTACATGGTTTCTGTTGAGTTATATCTGAGGCTTTCATGACATGAAATGATATATTGAAACAGGGATTAGCTACGCTGAAAAATGAAGAATACTTGATTCAGGTAAGTGTCAAGATTTCACGGTTTTATTCAAAATATATATATATATGTAATATTGACAGATAAATACATCAGGAAGAATATAGTATTTCAGTACAAAGGCAGATTAAATGTTAAGTACCGCAGGGTGGCAGAAATGTATCTAAATATGCCACTAATTTGCACTTCTCCTGTTAAATAAAAGATTACAAAGTCATGTAGGAAGTTTAAAGAAAATATCTGTTGTGTTGCAACAGGTAAAGTGTATCTGTCCTACATAGCAGTTAGTAGTGGAGGTAAAGTCAGATAAAAGGATTCCACTCGTATGCTTTGCAATTGGATGCAAGTCTTCATACCCTGTGAAATGTTTGAAGAACGTCACATTGTAAGAGGCAGCAAGAAACTGAGCTGAACAGACCACAACCAATGATGGAAGTATTTAGAGTGTGCCTTAGCCCTTTGAAATTAATTCAACACAAGCACCTGGTTTTAGAAAGAATTGGGTTATTTTATGAGCAAGCACTTTTGTAATTCTACTCTTTAAACTAAAATAGATAAATCAACATTTTAAAACACCAGCTAGTGGCTAGACAGTGAAAACTTTCTGTTTTTTTCATTCCTACATATCATACCACAACAGATAAGGTGTATTATGAATGCAAATATCAGTGTCCTTAAAATTTATGTATATACTGTATAAAGAAATTTTTTGAATTACCGATGTGATCTGCCATGACTGCTTGACCTGTAATACTCAAAATGTTGACATTTATTGTTAAACTCTTCCCTGCAGATCCATGTAGTTTACTGACAAGAAATCTACAATTATTGTGCACATCATAGAACACATAGAGTAGAATAGAATAGTTCAGTTGGAAGGGACCTACAATCACCTACTCCAACTGCATTATCTAGTCCAACTGTGTGATCGGTTGTGTGTGTCTTTTCCTTCAAGTGACTAAGCTTGTTATAAAATACAAAGTGCTACATAAGAGCTCTCTGTTAGCAGCAATAACTGCATGGACGGCTCCAAGAGCTGCCATTTGTGATGGCATGATTTACTCACACTGTTTCTAGAAAGACAAGTAGCTGTCTTATGAATCAGTCTGACGATAAAATATTACTTGCTGCAAAACCAAATGCAGGCTATGCTTTTGTTTTAATGTTAAAACAGTATTAAAATATTACTGCTTTATCTCAGGTCAAATGTAATCTTACACAGTATGTATCCCGAGTTTCAAAAACAGTTCATACAATAAGGTCACTAATAAGTGTAGGAAAAAATATGTTCTTTTCATTTCTAATCAAGGGATGTATTCTAAAGAATTCCATTGATAAGGATCTATTAACAAAGACTTGATGTTGCTAGGAGCTGCGAGTCAGAACTGAATGCAAACAAGGAACTCATTTGTAAAACGATTACCAGTGTTGAATCCCTGATCTCAATTAACTGCCAGCTGAAGTCAGATTCTCTTAATGCGATTCATTTTAACATAACATGAGTAAATAGTTTTGCCATGCAGAACAAACTGATTATTTCAGACACAGTGGAGACCTCACTTAAAATGTCAGCCAGATTATGAATTCATGCTCAATAAGTTAATGAAAAGATTAATATCAGTGACAACAGTGCTTCCAGATATAACTCCTTATTATGCCTAAAAAGGAAGCTCTTTTCTTTTTTTTTCTTCTTTTTTTTTTTTTTTTTCCCCTGGCTAATAGACATTTTCTTTGAAATGCATAATTTCCTGTACCACTTGAAACTAATTGGTAAGTTGAGAGTTTCATCTGTTTTCACCAAGGTAAAAAAATGTACATGTATTTCTATGGATTACTCTTGCTGGTTTTCAGTCCTTCGGTGTAAGAGTCTGTGCCAGTAGGGAAGTGTTTTTACAATGTATAGCTTGTACTCAAAATAATTTCAGAGAGCATTCTCAAGTAGGATTTATGTAACGTTTAACCCTCACCACTCCAATGCTTTGATCAGGATAGCTTTCTTAAAGAAAGACATTGATACAGGCTCTCATCTTTCAACACATAAGTGGTCCTATTGATTTCTAAGCACACATTTTCTTCATCATTCTTCACCAACTCCTTTTGTTTTTCCTGTTGTTGGCTTTATCTTCTTTTTTTTTTATTCACTTGTGTAACTACATATTACAGTCATACTACTTGCTCCCTTACACATTCTTGAGAGGTTATATGATAAGAAAATTACCTTATATTAGAATAGTAAAAAAAAAAATTAGCTAGCACTTTGGTGTTTCAGCAGAGAAGAAACAAATAGTCCTTCACCTAGTGTTCTCCATATCCTTTTTCCTGTTCAAAAAAAGGGGAGAAATCTTAAGAGCTTTCCTTCGCAAACATTCAAGGGAAAATAAAATGCTAAGTAAATAAGCACTCTGAAAATTATTGACATAAGCATACACTGTAGACAGATGTGCTACTTTAAACTGTGGTCAGTCCTTACTTTTGTAAGATTTATTCACTATGTTTGCTGAAAAATCTTTGCCAGTCTTCACATTAAGTGGGTGAAATTAATTAGAAAAATACATGATGAAACAAACATTATCTTATTGTATAAGGTATTCATAGATCTAGAAAATTAATTTTCCCTGTTATGCAGTCAACATGGGTGCCCTACAAATAATGGGAGTGATAGTCTTAATATTAGTAGTAAGTTTTATATGTTCCTCTGCATGATGCATATTTGTACATGTGAATGTTAAGGAATATTTAATTTAACCACATCACTAAGCATTCAAGAAACTCAGAAAAACTTTTTTCTGAATGTAGAATATGTTTAAGCAGAAAAACACAGAGACTGCAACATATTTTCTGCTAATGTATTAGAAACTTGGAGAGATAGAGAGGCACAGAATCTGGCTTACTTCTGATATTTTTCCCCTAAGATATATATTTTTTCCATGACTTAAATTAAGAATTTATTAGAGAACTGCATATCAGGAAAGTATATTATGTTAACGTACTAAACCCTGCTCATCTTCTGGAAAATAATTTATATTTCATATTGCTGGAAAGGATATAGTTCCATTCCTTCTTTCTACCAGCTTTGTGAATAACTGAAATTTATAAAAGGATTGTAAAACTGGGTAGGAATGGTCCTGGTCTTAAATATCTGCAAAATACTATTGATCACCATATATACTAACAGAAAGGAGAAGGATAGACACAAGCTTTGTAATTTTCAGTAGGCTTAGGTTCTCACCATTATGTAAAACATTTTGGAGGGTGGGAGGAAGCATTGTTTATATATGGTGAAAAACATCCACAAAAAAACCCAGAATCTATATTTGAAAATTACTGTCACAATCACTTGTGAAGTGATATGCTACAGAAATGCTTAAGAGTATGGCGTTATACACTCCCTGATCATGTGTCATAGACTTTGTGAGCCCGCATTGACAGTATTGAGACATGTACTTTAGGACCTGAATTTCAGAGTGGCTGCTCTATCAAACAGAGCAAAGTATACCTGAGTAGTTGAATATGAGGGACTTATATGTTTTTCTCCCCTCAAGGCTTTGTCATACATCTTTTTTTGTGGCATCTGTGTAGAACTTTTTGTAAATGAGTACAATACCAGGGAACAAATGTAAGTCATCATCATAGTGATGATGAAATATGAAAATGTATTTAATGAGGGAAAAACAGTCTCTTTTTCTTTCAAGACATATTCTGTAAATACTTATAAGAAAAAGCACACATATTAAAACGTATGTTTTTGATTCTGTTTTTTTAAACAAAGGTGAAAATCCACAAGTGTTAATATTGAGTTTTCAATATTCTTAATTTCTTTACACAAAACCTGGAAAAATCCAGGACTTTTTTTACCAAAAAAAAACCCCACTTATTCACTGCCCATTGCTAGAAGTGTGGTTATTTGATTGGAGAAAATTAGAGACAATAAGTCCATAAAAAAATATTTAAGGAATAGGCAGGCATATATCCTCTACCATCTCTAATCTAATGACTCTGAATGTACAGTTTAAAAAAGGAAACCAGACACTGGCTTAGCTGACATGCTTCCCCTGAATAGCATCTCCTACTCTCACTGTGCTAGACAGACCACTGATCCGAAGGAGCCGAGCATTTCTTAACTGTTTATTTCTTCTGTTTTTAAGCCCTCTTTGAGGAGTACAGTGACAGGGTAGATTGAGGTCATGAAGTTCCACAGGAGACCCAGTTGATTCCTCTCTGTTATCTCAGTTTTTCCACCACATCTCAGGTGCAGACATGAACCCTTATATCTAACCAGCCTAAAAGGGAGAACATAAAAAATGTGAAATAAAAAGAATACAAATTCTGTGAGAATTTTATGTTTATTAACAAATATTTCAAGTATACAGGTTAAATGAAATAGCTATGACTTATTGAGAAGCTGGGACCAGCTGTCAGAGTATCTTTAGCTCAAGAAGTAGACTTTCTTCTCTATTGAAATACATTTGCTTTATGAAATGAAGCCTTTGCTGAAGGAGAGGGTTGAGTTGCAGGAATAACTTCAGTGCCATCTTCTTAAAACCTGATTCTAAACTGGTGACTTAGTGTACCACTACATTTAGTAAATCAGTATATTTTAAAGAATTCTTGTGTTTTGTATCATGAGAAGACTAAGCACAAGGTCTTCCTACATCCACAAACATTTATGTTACAATATCACATTCAGTGCACTAGTCATCTCAGTCTTACTTCAGCAATGACTGATCAGAAGGAAGCCAGAAAACCTAGCAGCTTGAAATTACAGCATTATCTAGTGTGAAGGAAATGTTTGTTCTTATTTTCAATAGTTTATATTTCAAGGAATCTCTTCCAAGACTCATTCCTGTGTGCATGTTATACAAACATAAAATGTTTACTTTGGCAATCACAGTTTGGGACATTTGAATATTCTTGCAGGCTCTATGGAATCAACTAGCATCACATTTTTATTCTACACTTACCATTTACTATTTCCACTCTACTTCTTATTACATTGTTGTTTCTTTTCTGTAACGTGATATGAAAGGCAATGAAGTAATTACATCACCCGTTGTACTAGCGAAAATAGTAATTTTACCTTATATTATGATTCCAGTTGTATTAAGAGTATTTTATGACACCACAAAAATTATTTAATGAAATGTGAGTGGATTTTGCCCTCCTTTACATTTCATCATTTTTTTTAAAGTTAAAAGCTCCAAAAGAAACCTTTGCCTCCAAATCTGTGGCATTTTTCCTATGAGTATTCATGCAACTGTTTTGATGCATATATATGGAATAGCGATCTTTGCCTTCTTTCCAAAAAGTATGATGATTCCACTCATTTTTGGTTTGTAAAGAATGTAGGGGTACACAGGCACTTGGAGCTATCCACCTTTACTCAAGAGTTTCATAAGTGAAGATTTGTGCATACCATAAAAGTACTTTCCTATAATTTATGTAAGATTTTCTCTGTTATATATCATATATTTGCAACAAGTGACATGTTTGATTAATGGGATTTGACATGACATTTCTCCCTCAGAAATTTCATAAAGGAATGCTGCTCAATATTAGTCTATCAGAAATGACATATATGTCACCATGTGACTAGCTTTCCAGAGAAGGCCCAGGCATAGCCTCATTTCCTTGGGCATAAAAACATTGACACTCAAGAAAAAAGGATGATGCTTGTCATGTCCTCCTTTTCTCCGTAGAAACTCTTCCAAAAAGCCTCTAGGGCTTTACTCTTCTCTTCCAAGAGACTACAAAAGAATATTTGTTCAACATTTTGCTGTGAGAGACCTACTATTAGTTGAACCGAGATCATCTTTGAAAAAAGTATTTGGTATTACTAACAGGGATTTTGGTTAAGTGAAGGATTCTTACAAAGCTGAAGAGGGAAATAGAAATATATGTTTGTACATACACACAAATGTGCATACACGTTCATTTAATTTATATAATTTTGTACAATTTATGTGTGAAAGAAACATTTTGTGAAAAAACTGATTTACATGTAGTTTTGGCTACCTGATTTCACTCTTAGTTGTTGTAAATACGTAGTTTATTTTACAATGGTTTTAATCAGTACCATGAGCGTGAACAATAACTATAGAAGGCAGATGAAAAATTCAGATTTCAATGTTCTTCACTGTATTCTAAGAAAATTATGAGTAAATAATTATTAGGTATAATATAGTATTTAGACACTTGTGTACATATACACACATATATATATAAAATCATACACCTATATTATATATACAGATGTAGGTACTCACACACATGTTTTAATGCAATTACTTTTTTGTGGAAAACAAACAGGAATGAAAAATTTGTGAGACCTTAGTTGCCTTTTGGCTATAGAAGCAGTTCTTGAAATAATTACTTTCAACCACTCACATGTTCAGACAGAAAAAAGCATGAGAGTTGCCTGCAAGTGCCTTCGAAGATGCTATCTGACATTGAGTAGAACAGCTGTACTTTTTGTGCTTTTTGATTTTTACAGCAAAAGATATGAGAGATTGTAAGAAAGAAGATCTATAAATTGTTTCTGACTTTTAGTTCTGAATCAATATTAGGCAATGGCAGCAACTTTCATACTATTATATGTGCTGAACCCCTTTTCATGGGAGTAATATGACTTAAAATGTTTCTCAGCTTGGCAATAGCTGTTCTATTTTGTGGTGTATTACACAATGACAACAGGACTTAAAGTTGGGAAGAAGGTCAACTCATCAGGCAGTGATGCCTTGGGGAAACCAAAAAGTGTCCCCACTTCTCAGCCTATGCAGCCACTTGCATCCCAAATAGTCACAAAACACTTCACTGCCTGAGGCTATTTCAAAGGCAGAGCTGCTTCATTCTAATTAAAATATATTTACACTGCTTAATAAAAAATAGCCTTTTTACAAGAGTACATTATTGTGTACAAGAAATCCCAGTAGTTCCTCTGAAAGCTACTTACATACAGCACCATTTATTAAAACAGTCTTCTATGGAAATTCAAAATACTCAAATTGGGAGAAAATCTGATAAGACATGCATAATGAACTCATTTTAGCTGTTCTCACAAAGAGAAGAAGAAGCATGGAGAGTGCTAGAGTCCCTAAGAAGAAAAAGTCTAAAGATGGGTATCAGTTCATCTCAGACTCCACCAGTAAATTATTGTAATTTGTCCCTGAATATTGGAACTCAAATAAATATATATTTATCTCCTTAATTTACCCCACTCTTATTTTATGTGACTTTCAGAAGATGACTAAGGACTTTGGAATTGAAACTGAAGAGAAAAACTTAAAATTGAGAGGAGAACAAGCAAAAAACACCAAACAAAAACAACCAATATTTTGTTTGCCTTCCACCTTCTCTTTCCTTATTTTTTCTGTGTTGAAAACAAAAGAGAATAATACATCTCCATTAACCAAGATTTAGCAAATTTGCTTACATTATTGTCCATCTCTTCATGGCTCTTTAACAATGTTTTTAGAAAACACAATTTTTTTTTTTTTTAAAGAAGGCAAATAAATGCTGGTGGTTTTTCTAACGTTAAATACTGGAGAAGAAAAAAAACTTTTCAAAGCCAAATTTGACTCTTTCATCAGAGTCTAATTCTGAAAACATATGTGTAAGAGGCTTGAATTGTCCTACAGGGTGGAACTCTAAGTTATTCTGAATGCATGATATACTGACAGTCATCTGATAATAATTGAGTTTCTGGGGAAACAGAGATGAAGTCTTTTCATGCAGTAAGTCAGTAGCCTGAGAAAACATGCTAAAGATACAAAGGAAATCAGTTGTAATTACATGAAGAAAATTAACCAAACAGCAAGAAAAGTTGATTTAAAAGAAAGATTCATAAAAATACCGTAGGAAGATCTATGGTATTTTTTTCAATCAGTAGCCCCAAAAATGAAATCAACAATGCTGTAACAATAGTATATTACATGTGTTTCTTTTAATACTGATGAACAATCTAACAGCTGAAGAGCATATGCAAACAAAAACCAAGGTTATGAGGATACACATGCTGACAGGTCATTCATAACGTTCTGCCTATCTGGGTCAGAGGGATAGTGCTACCTTGTGGGATAACAAAATATGCAGTTGAAAAAGGCCAGAAAAGCTTTTCTTAACATTGAAGAGTTGAAGGAGATTGAAGAACAATGTGGTCTCAAACAGCAGAATGCTACAGATTGTGTCCTGGTTTCAGCGGGGATAGGGTTAAATTTCTTCCTAGTGCTGTGTTTTGGATTTAGTATGAGGAGAATGTTGATAACACACTGAGGTTTTCAGTTGTTGCTAAGTACCCTCCTAGTCCAAGGACAGCTCCCATGCCTACTGACTGAGCTAGGTACACAAGATGGGAGGGAACATAATCAGGACAGCCAGCCCAGCTGGCCAACGGGGTATTCCATACCATGTGACGTCATGCTCAGGATATGAATGGTAGGCGTGATCCAGGAAGTACCAATCGCTATTTGGTTATCAGTCAGCACGGGTGGTGAACAATTGCATTGTGCATGACTCATTTTGTATATTCTATCATTATCATTATTATTTTCTCTTTTCTGTTCTATTAAACTATCTTTATCTAAGCTAAACAGTTCTAAAAATAATAAATTCACCTGATGAATTACGAGGTTTCTGTCACATGAGCTTAAAACCAATGAACTTATTTGCTTCACATTTTTCATAGATCTACTTAGAAGTTAAAAGTTGAATCCTGAAGTCACGTAAATATAGATCGTATCATGCATTCTTCAACTATTATATACTTTTACAATAAGTATTGTACAACCTTTATACTATTATGTTGAGAGGCTTTTTGTAAAAAGGAATACACAAAGCATAGAAGAAGAAACCTTCTTTAACCTTTGTTCAAAAATCTTGCTGCAGTTTTCCTGTTAGTGGCTTAAAACAATATGGTCTCAGCTTTGGACCATAGTAATTTTAACTTACAGTATCACACTACAAGTGTAATTCTGCATTTCTTATTCATAGAAGATTTGTCGATTACTACTTACTTGGTTTAAATGCATCAGCCTTCTGAAAACTCCAGACTGTCACCGAGACCTTTTCAACTCGGTTCTTCATAACAGAGGTCCAATGCATTCACCAAGAGTGTAGTAGACATGCAGTGACATGGAGCTGCTTCCAACATGGGGAGAGGGGCTGCAAGTTAATTGAATAGCAAAGTGGCACAGCAAGTAATGACACAAATCGCACCTTACTTAGTATAAAATGAGAGAAGAATTATAAGTTCTGTAGCACAATGTTGTTATTTGTGTGGAATATTGCAAAGAAAAAAAAAAGCTAAAACCTTATGATTTTAACGTAAGTACTCTAACATTGTCATTTTCAACTGTGAGTGTTTTTGAAAAATACTCATTTTGTTAAAGAAATTGCATTGTATTGCAGTATGCCAGGCTGGGTTCATTTTAGTTTCAGTTAATTTGTTTCTGAATGTAATCTCCAAGAAAACACAAATGGTTTAATTAGAGCTTAAACAAACTCAACCCTTTCCTAGGGAGTTCCTTCAAGTTTTTTTGCAAGCATATTGATTCTCTGTAACCAAACTTTGGTTTTATAATGGGGCACCAGACTGATCTTTTCAATAATAAATGTCTAATACATTTCATAAGAATGATAACACTGTAACTATTCTACGTTTTTCCAGACCTTATTCTATATTTTCCAAACACTTTTATTTGAAAAAGGAAATTAAATCTGGGTGGACTTTAGTCAAAACAACTGAACTTGTAAAACTATCTATTAAATTGCCTCAATTTTCTTTCTAGATTTCTTAGGAAGCATTATCTGTTACTGAAGTCTCATGCAATTTAAAGTCTACTTTAACAACTGTTTTGGTTTTTAGACACAAACAAACTGCTTCATTAACCAGAATTAATGTTTAATAAATAGCTGTCCTTTCAACTAACTAGGGTTAGTTAGTATATAGAATCATTCCCCTATTCTCTGACTTTTTATAGAGGAACATCCTTTATAAATAATTCATCTGAATTGTTCTCAACTTCAGATGAAGTTTTAGTCTCACTGAAGAATGGGAACTGTGTAATTGGCTTTAAAGAGGCCATTGAGTGG
The DNA here is from genome assembly GCF_000690835.1 of Fulmarus glacialis. Lineage (NCBI taxonomy): Eukaryota > Metazoa > Chordata > Aves > Procellariiformes > Procellariidae > Fulmarus > Fulmarus glacialis. The sequence goes on from NW_009204854.1 coordinate 24,303, forward strand.
TTCTCCATGTAATACTTGTGTCTGCAAAACCCAGGTAATTAGAAACAAAGATTTTCATACATTAAAGCTGAAGTGGGAGCTAGGAATAAATTTTCTTTTTATTTTCCTG